>NC_058411.1:42721575-42913136 GCF_002201575.2 Neomonachus schauinslandi | reverse complement strand
TCATCATCATCATCATCATCATCATCATCATCATCATCATCATCATCTCTCAATTTTTTTCCTTGACTATTGTCTATAAAGATACCCAGGTCTCTGCCATCTGAAAAAAGCAAACCGAAATCCCACCTTTCTTTTGCCATTCTCTTTCATAGCTTAGTTCCTCAGAAGAAATGTGTAATCGTATTATTTTTCAACCTCTTCATATGTTTGAATTTTCAAAAAACTAATTTTTAAATAAGGATTCAGTCCAATCTCTTATTGTGTCCCCTCCCTCAACATCCCAACCAAATACACATTCATCTTCTTGCTTCTGATGTGGCAGGGAGTTCACAACATGGCCTATTCCAATTTGGGACCGTTTTATAATTGTCTCTTCCATCCTCAACTGTCCACCTTTCCCCAGTGTGTTATATATAAGCAGATCGCTGAGAGAGGAAAGGAGCGTCCAGAGAGAGTCCTGTGTCCTCTGTCTCTAGTGACTCCCTATGCCACTACTGGAGCCAGTTGAGGTGGGAAGCCCTAAGAAAATTACTCAGGTGGAGGAGAACCAACAGGAAGGGGAGAATGACCAATGCACAATGTTCACAAAGTCATGCATGTGTTGTAACAAGATCTATTCTAATGGATTTCAGTGTAACAGTGCCAAAAGCTCACTGATGGGGTTTCAGACTCCATGTGGCAATTAATCTGTAATTACAACATGTTGAGTTTTGCTCTTGTGTCTGAGAATATCCACAGTGGTCTGAAATGGATGCTGCTGTTTTCCAATGATGTATCTGTGTACAGAGGCCAGATTTTCTTCATACACTTCAACCCAGACAGCACACCACAGCAGATTGCACGCAGAAGCAGGTGGCTTCCATTAGGCCAGATAGTAAAGAAATTTGCAAACATGTAAAGTAATGCCAGTTTTCTCACTACATCCTTTTGGTTGGTTTTATTTTGGAAAATGAAGTTACATTATCATAAAAACATGTTCATTATGTTGTTATTTTAAGAAATGAACATTTAAATTTTTCTTGGTTTCAATTTCTACTGCACTGAATATTACAGAAATAACAAAAAAGCTTTTGAAAGTGTAAAGGATTTCTGAGACCAAAAATTTTAGAGCTGCTGCTCTTAGCGTGTTGTTTTTTTCCCCCAACGCTGGGCAACTCTGTGAGCACTTTCTTACTATATTTTGTTTTATATTTAATTCCTTTATTAATTAAAAATGATAAAAACATTTTTAGTCTTTTTTGTTTGTTTATTTTGTTGCACTTTGCCAACTTCTTGTTCCTAAAATTTATTTTCAATTCTTGTTTTCTAATTCATTTTAGACTGTAAGTTCTCTGTACTTCTTTGCATCCCACAGATTTTGATATGTGGGGATTTTGTTGTCTTTCAGTTCTTAATTTTTAAAAATCGTATTTTAAACATACAGAAAATCATGGAAAATAATGGGAAAAAACTATGTATCCTCTCAATATCAAATATTAACCTTTTGTCCTACTTGAGGTTTTTTTAAATAAAACATAAGGTACAGTTTAAATAGCTTGTGTACCCCTCCTTGGTCCCATTTCCCTCCCTCTCCAGAGGTAGCCACTGCACCAAAGGGGATGCTTATCATTTAATTTCATGGTGTTATGCAATTAACATATATAAGTGTATCCAGAAATAATATGAATTTCACGTTTTTGAACTTTATAATCATTCTATTTGATTTGCTCAATATTAGCTTTAAAATTTATACATGGAGATTTTCTTCATTTTTAACTATGGATATGCCACAAGTTACTTGGTATATTCCTCTAAGGGGCAATTAATGAAAATTTTATGTAAATTTATTTTTATTTCCTTTAAGATAAGAGATTATTGGAGTGTGTATTTTTCACATCATGGGTTTCTTTTTTTCTTTTGAGAGAGAGAAAGCAAGAAGGGGAGGGGCAGAGGGGGAGAGAGAATCTCAAGCAGGCTCCGTGCCCATGCAGAGCCCAATATGGGGCTTGACCTCACAACCCTGAGATCACGGTCTGACCAGAAATCAAGAGTCAAGGATGCTTAACTGACTGAGCCATCCAGGTGGCCAACATCATGGATTTTTTAAGTATTGTTTCCTAATACTGCATTTGGTCTGTGAGTATGACTTGTATGACACCAACTTCCTGAATTTGTGGAAACGTTAGAAGAAAGAAATTAAAAACAAAAAGTCATTTAGCTTTAGTTTAAATAAAAGAGGATTTATCAGCAAGAATGCTAAGCTTTGGCAGGAAATGATTTCATTAAATGAAGTAATTCAAAATCTCAAATTACTTTACCAGGCTAGTTCTTATCCTCTTCAGTTAGAAAATGAGAAAGAATTGGGTAATATTTATTTTCTGGTGATCTCAGGAACACAGGAAACAGAGTCAAAGAGGTGGGTAAGGTCTTATTTACATTTATGCATTCTCTTGCTATGAAGAATCAAGAAGTCATGAGTTTTTGAATTAAGAGCAGGTTCTTTCTGAGCTATTCAGTACAGAGTTCTTGGGATTTCATTCATTGCCAAAATACAGTTTCTGTTTATTCATTTCAAAATATCTAAAACATGGTATTGTATTCCATAGATAATAGTTGTAGGAAATGGAAATTCGTTCTTACTTACGTTGATGGATTGTGTTGATAACCATATGGTTGATAACCATATCTCCATATCTAAATTGTGCAGGCTTTTCAGCCCTGGGCATCTAGTTTTTCTCCTTGCTAGCTGTGCAAGTAATAAAACAATATGGCTCTAGTAAATTCTAACAAATGCAATAGTGAATTTTCTTCCAGTTCCTTGGTTGCCAGTGGTCAATATTTTTAAATATTCCAAGCAAGTGAAGAGAATGGATATTTTCTTTTTTTTTTTTAAGATTTTATTTATTTATTTGACAGAGACACAGCGAGAACACAAGCAGGGGGAGTTGGAGAGGGAGAAGCAGACTCCCGCTGAGCAGGGAGCCTGACGTGGGGCTTGATCCCAGGACCCTGGGATCACGACCTGAGCTGAAGGTAGACGCTTAACGACTGAGCCACTCAGGCGCCCCAGAGAATGGATATTTTCTATTTGTTAAATTCAAATTGTTGATTGATACATTCCTACCATGTTTCTAGTTTATTAGGTCTGAGATGGGCTCAAGAATTTGCAATTTGGAAAGAGTTTCAAGTGATGCTGATGTGGGTTTGGTGACCACACTTGGAAATCATGCATTATGGTTTTTAATTTTCTTTTGCAGTTTCTTGTCAAAAGAGTTCTCATTTTTTAACACTGCTAAATATTTATTAATTATTTTTATATCCTTTCTATAATTTCTACAAATTCGGGGAGGTGGAGAGAGATTGCAGCATGTCAGCCTACTACATTGAAAACAGAATTCTCCCAAAACTTAAAAACAATGTAAAGTGATAATTGGTGGTTTTCTTGGTGTTTCTTGATATTTCCAGGTTATGCCACACAAGGATTATTTTTTTGAAAAGTTTGTCTGGTGAATTTCTCTATCCCCACTACTCCAAACCTGAATGTGCATGAATGTTATTCTTCATATTGACTGTTAGGATTTTTCTCTCCTTAAAGGAAGAATCAGTTGGAATAAAGATTTAGACCTTGACTCCTGTAGAGTTGATTATGGCTCTATAATAAATTACCACAAACTTAGAGGCTTCAAACAATACAAACTTAACTGTCTTACGGTACTGGAGGCTAGAAGCACCAAATCAATTTCAGTGGACGAAAGGTGTCAGCAGGGTTGGTTCCTTCTGGAGGCTGTCGAGGAGAATCTGTTCCCTTGCCTTTTCTGGCTTCTGGGGCCCTCCTGCATTCCTTGGCTGGTGAGCAGCCCTTGCTTTTATCATTCCAAACACTTGCCTCTCTTGTCACATCTAATTCCTCCTTTGGTCTTCTTGCCTTCCTCCTATGGGGCCCCTTGTGAGTATATTGAAGGCCCACCTGGATAATCCAGGATCATCTTCCCATCTCAAAATCCTAATCCCAACTGCAGGCGCCCCTTGCCATGTAACATCACATAGTCACAGGTTCTGGGGATTAGGATGTGGCTGTCTTGGGGGGAGGGGCATTATTCAAATGACTGCAACTCCAAAGACTTCATCTCTTCCACACCTATGACCAAACCTTGAACCTTGTAATTATTCTCCAGTATCCTATCCTCTGATACAATCCCACATCATTCTAGATCTCTTGGCCTCTAAATGCCACTGTTCCTGTTCATTTGCCCTTAGGGAGGCCTTAGCCCCTTGACAACATTTGAAAAAAAGTTGCAATGCCTATTGACTTTATCCCTTTCTCTATGATCCATCATCTCTCCAGTTCTTTTGTGATAAACTAAGTTCCATTACCCCTGTCCCTCACACACGCCTAGCAAAGAGCTCCAAATCTGAAAAAAGTGGAAGCAAATATGTGAAGTGGTGAGATTCCGAAATCTGCAGGACTGAAAATGGAAGATGGGGGAAATGGTGCTACTGCTTTTAATTCCCATGTCCACTCTGATGTCATAAAAGGGTTCAGAGTTAGCAACAAGTTAAGAGGATTTTTCAGAGATTGCTGTACTTGTGCTGTGAGTCACACCTCCACCAAGGGTGGAAATAGATGGTGGGCGGAGGGGCTCCTTCATTTTCAGTCAAGAGGGAAGGCTTTCAATGGGCCCGTCTATAGAGCTTGTAATGCATCCTCTGCATTTGTAAAAGAGTGGACTGGGGAATGGACTCCTGGAAAATCTAAAGGCCAAAAGGTGGTTGCGTTGATGGCAGGTTAGAGGAGAGGTGGTTACGCTGAATGGCTTGCATTACCCACATTTTTCAGAATGAAAGATTTATGTGGATAACTGCGATGGGCCAGACAGGAGGCACAGGAGGGAGAGAGCCAGTAGATTCTGTCCAGAAAGTCTTGGATTCTGTCCAGAGGGACCATCGGAAGGAGGAAAAGACCTCAGCAGACAAAAGCTAAAGGTACCACCAGCTGCCTACGAGTTGAGGAAGAAGTAAGCAGCAAGTTGGAATAGAGATGCTCTTGCCCTCAATGCAAGTGCAGGTGAGAGATCTCCATGGCTGGGAATGCAGGATCAGGTTGATGGAGTCACACGAAAGACCTCACATCCCAGATTCAGTGCTTGGAGGAGAGCTGTGCAGAAGCATACTGGGTGGGCAAGAAATCATCTTAGTTCAGCCACTGGGGCTTCTTTGTTCCCACAGCATGTTAGAGCCTCATAGCATGGTCCCACATACAGCACAGCTATTTACCCCTGAGTGTGGGGAAAGTGAGATGCCATGTGTGCAGTGCTCTGGGTGATGTTAATCTTCCTCCCTCCCATGGTGAACTAGCTCAGCCTCATATAGTAAACACTTGCAAGGGGCTGGCACATGCACTGAGGTGTGTCTGAGGCAGGGGAACTGGGTCCTTGTTGCCTGGAAAGCAGTTTAGATCCTTTAAGCACCACCTCTCAGCCTTATTGGTTTGTTTTATTCTAATTTTGGTTCCGGTGTTAGGATTTTCTACAAATCTCAACAGGAGGTAGCTTCTTGGTATTGGACCATATCAAGTTTAAGCCATTCCTTTTTGGCTTCACTTCTCAGGTGTTTTTTTTGTTTGCTTGTTTGCTTTTTGGCTAGGAATAAAGGCACTTCCTGTGAATATGGGTATGCTACAATATGTTTATGGCAGATGTGTGACTTTTATTCATTCAACAAGTTTTTTTTTTTTGTTTTTTTTTTTAAACAAGTATGAGTCAACATACTTGGACCTGGTTTTTTTTTTTTTTAAGATTTTATTTATTTATTTATTTGAGAGAGAGCACATGAGAGGGGGGAGGGTCAGAGGGAGAAGCAGACTCCCTGCCGAGCAGGGAGCCCGATGCGGGACTCGATCCCGGGACTCCAGGATCATGACCTGAGCCGAAGGCAGTCGCTTAACCGACTGAGCCACCCAGGCGCCCCTCATTCAACAAGTTTTTATTCTAAGTCTTCTAGAAGGTCTGGGGCTGGGACACAGCAGAGAACAAGAGATTTGGTGGTGTCTTCACAGAGCTCAGGGGGCCCCACAGGGTTACAGATCATGGAAACTCCTGTGGGAGGTCCACTGAGCCAAGTCAGGGATGGCTCTCAGGAGAACATAACATATAAACTAAGGGCTGAAGTGGGAGGCACAGGCAAAGAAGGGAATGTAGAGTGGGGGGTGGCAGAGTGGGAGGAGAGGCTGAAGCAGGAGGTACAGGAGATGGTGACGGATAATGTTAGGTGTGTTTCCACCTTTATCTAAGTAATTCTGTCCTATTGTTGAGCAGGTACATGATAATGATGATAAGACAGTTCTGTCCATAAAGTTTCACTCTTAGAGCGTTTCTGAATGAGAACCAGCACATCCATCATGGCACTCATTTTTGGAATGTGAATTAGGAATCAAGACTCAGCTTAAACATACCTTAGTTCGGGCTCCTATAACAAAATGCCATGCACTGGGTGGCTTGAAGACAGAAATTTCTCGTAGTTCTAGAGGTTGGAAGTTGGAGATCAGCATGCCAGCATGGTGGAGTGAGAGCTTCCCGGTCACAGATTTCTTATTGTGTCCCCACATGGTGGAAGTGACGGGCAAGGGAGCTCTCTGGGGCCTCTTTCATAAGGCATCAATCCCATTCATGATGGCTCCTTCCTTATAGCCTAGTTACCTCCTACAGGTCCCACCTCCTAATACCATCACCTGGGGGTGAGATTTCAACTTCTGAATTTTGCGAGGACACATTCAGACCATAGCAAGCATAATCTCTACTCTGAAACTTTTCTGAGCACATGTGGCCTGTCCACTTAACAGCTACACCCAACCTCCTCTCCTTTGCTGCCTCCCACTATAGAGGCTGAAAGGCCAAATACTCACTTTTCCAGCTTCCCTTGCAGCTAAGGGTGGTGATGTAACCCAGATCTGGGCTGTGAACCCTAAGTAGAAGTCTATAGGAGGGGCTTCTAGGAAAGCAAAATCTCACTTGAGTCAAAAAGAAGAAGAAAGAAAAGGAACACGTGAGCTGATCTAGCCCTTTTGCCTTTTCTCTTTAACCTGCCTTGAACACGGACACAATGGCGGGAGATGCAGCAGTCATCTTGTGGCATGTAGGACAAACCAAAGAAATAGCGGAAAAAGAAACCCCCAAATCTTTGAAACTGACCTACTCCTGTAACTTCTCACCTCCAGACTTCTGAGTATGTTTAAAACAACAACAGGGGCGCCTGGGTGGCTCAGTCGTTAAGCGTCTGCCTTCGGCTCAGGTCACGATCCCAGGGTCCTGGGATCGAGCCCCGCATCTGGCTCTCTGCTCCACAAGGAGCCTGCTTCTCCCTCTCCCACTCCCCCTGCTTGTGTTCCCTCTCTCGCTGTGTCTCTCTGTCAAATAAATAAATAAAATCTTTAAAAAAAAATAACAACAACAAAACACCAACTATGTTCAAACCACTATAGTGATTTGCAGCAAAAATCAGTCGTAATTGTTACACAATGCTGGGTAGAACCTAGTAGTCCTTCCTCTGAATTTCTGCCTTACCTGTTGTACAGTCTTCCTTTCCATTATCCCTGAGCATTATTTTTGGTTTGTCTGACTTTCCCAATACTGAGATGTCCTTGGGGTCAGGGACTATCTCACCGTTTGGATGACCCCAAAACTATTATGGTGCCTGGCACATGATAGCTGCTTAGGACTATTTTGTCAAATGAGTGAAGGACCGAATGAGCGATGTGGCCATGTGGGGATGGTGTGGGCAAGGAGACATACATTAGTGGTGGTGAGGCCAGTGGAGAGGTTGGAGCAGTAAGAATCCAGGCAAGAGGCAACGAGACCCCGAGCTAAAGCAGGATGATGCAGATGAGAGAGAGGACGGAGTCAGGGCTTACCCAGGAGGCAGAAGGGACAGGACCTGGTTAGGGCTTGGGGAAGAGGAAGGGCTCTAAGATGGCTGAGAGCTCTTCAGTGCCCGTTGGGTTTGGGTTACTCAGACATGTGGGTGCCTTAGTCATCTCGTCTGAAAAATAGGGATAATAGGAATGCACACGTGGGTTTGTTGTAGGAGGCAAATGACAGCGTGTGTAAACTGCTTGTAACAGTGCCTGGCACATTGTAAGTGTGCGATACATGTTATCAGTTGTCACCATCGTGACAGGAGAGCAAGAAAGCAGGCAGGGTGCTGAAAGAGAGGAGGGTGAGGATGAGCAGGAAGGGTGGGGGTTCAGGAGGAATGAGGAGGAGGACCCAAGTAGCTAGCAGTGACTTTAAGATGTTCAGCAGCTTCTTGGTCTCAGCCGCTGGAAAGAAAGACTTTATTTAAAGCGGGACTGAAAGTCATTTAATGAGCTCAAGAGGAATGGGATTAGGTAGAGCCTGCTTTTATTCAAGACTTGTGTCAACTGGTTATGCTGCTTTGATTATTGTTTTAAACATGTCCCAGAGGGCCTGGAGTAAGAAATGAAGAGTGGAGGATGCTCATGTTTAATGTGAAGAGTTGTAAGCTATTCTGGGGCACAGTAGGAATCTCGGGAGGGTTGTGCCTAACAGATTTTTCAAACAATTAATGAAGCCTAAGAGCAAGAATAACATAAGAGGCACAGTGCGAGAGCCATTAGCCTCGAGGCAGTGGAGGACCCTGTGTGATCAGGCAGGGCAAAATGGCGGGAGAGCAACCATGCTCTCGCTGATGGGACCAGGGGCCTTTGATTAGGTTACAAGGGAACAATGACAAAAGCCCCACTTACTGCATGCCTAAGAGGGTCCAGTATTTTACATGTTCCTCTAATCCTCTTGATTTCCCTGCAAGAGTGAGTTGTTATTATTACGCCCATTTTAAGAATGAGAAAACTGAGGATTGATGAGATTAAAGAACATTTCCAAGATCCACTAACCAGGAAGAGGTAGAACCAGGATTGAAACCAGGTCTGGCCAAGATTTGGCCGTTTCCTTTTCACTGTGTTGGAGCTCGTGACACTGCTGCTCAGGAATTTTATGGGAGGAGTTCTTGCCTCTGTATTACAGGAGGTGCTTTTCATCTCATACTCAATCTGGAAGTTTACTTCTTGAAAGAGCAGAGTATAAACACTCTATCATGTCCCAATCATGGACAATACGTGTAAATTGAATACTTCAGTTCAATCTAACAGACTTTTGTTGTGTGTAAATAGATGGTTTCTGATTTCCAAGTGACCCTGGCTCCTGGGGGTGGGTCTGCAGAGTGGGTCTTCGGTTTGTTACAGTTCTGTCTGCCCTTGATGTGGGCTTGCAGGGCTGTCCCGAAGCTTTGAAGGAGTTGAGACCATGATGGAGTTTCCTGCTGGCCCTTTTAGGCACTGGAGTATAAGATCGCTAACCTCACTGCAGAGAAGCTTGCATGGGTTTGGTTGTGTGGCTGATGTCTCGAGTCCCAGAGCATGGTTTTTTGAAAGTATCTTCCTACTGTGCTGTAAAAGGAATTATTCCAGTCCTCTGCATGCTGGAGGTGGCAAGGGTGGTGTTGTCTTTAGCAGGAGGAAGGAAGCATCAGGATAAAAGCATTTCTGTAGTCCCTGCTTTCCCATTTTTCTTTCTCCCCAACTTATTATCTCCTAAGACCGCAAAGAGACCTGGCAAGTCTTGACCTCGTCATGGAGTAGAGACAGAAGTTGACCCTTGTTAGGAGGGCTGCCTGGGTGACTCCAATGGTGTCAAAGGGGTTTGCTCAAGAACAAACTGTTTTTCATCCTGACATCTGCTCATTTCAGGTGCTGGACCTATTTTTGGTAGCCAACTATAGGAATTACTCCACACCATCCCCAAATAGATCTCATTAGCCTATAATTGCTCTGAACATCTGTGGGCTTATGTGTGTGCACATACATTTTATAAGCTTACTCAAATAACAAGTCTGATTTAGAGTCTTTTTTTCCCCTCAAGATTTTATTTATTTATTTATTTATTTATTTATTTATTTATTTATTTATTTATTATTTATTTATTTGAGAGAGAGAAGGAGCAGGGGGAGAGGGACAAGCAGACTCCACGCTGAGCATGGAGCCCAACCTGGGGCTTGATCTCACAACCCTGAGATCACAACCTGAGCCGAAACCAAGAGTCCGTTGCTTACCTGACTGTGCCGCCCAGGTGCCCCTGATTTAGAGTCTTAAAGAGCTCCCTATGTATTTTTCTGTACTTCCTCGTGATCACTGGCTCCTCTTTCCCCACCAGGGTATAAAGTCTTTGAGTAAGAGAATCCATTCTGAACAAAGCCTGGTCTGAACATGCTCTTCTGGTTGTGCTCAGGTGCCCAGGTACCTGGGGGTGGACAGAGACACTCTCATAGGAGTCGAGGGAACAGCAGGAAAGAGTGCACTGTGGGTTTGCATGTGGCTCTAGACCTGAGACCAAAGGTGAGGGATGGCAGACGGGGACTCTTGTAAAGCCAACATTCTTCTTTAGAAGTAAAGTGTGTAACAGGTCATAAGCCAGGCCCAAAAGAGAGAAGTCACTGGAAGATGAGGATACTGGAACGAAAGAAAGTATATTTAAGCACTTACTAGCAACATGTTTTTCAGTTAAGGAAGAAGTGCCTCCGAGCAGGTCCGGAAACCATAGCGGATTTCTAAGGAAGTGGAAGCCGCTCCTCCAAGATGCCCTTAGCAGCAGCGATAGCATTTGCACGGGCCTTCGCTCGCCTCGGGCGCAACGCACAAGCCAGGACAAATAGGACTCAGCGGTCCTTACTGTAGCTCTGTGAGACAGGCAGTCTCAATCCCGTGTCACACACCCAGCCACGGAGACACAGCACCTAAGCCCCCGGCTGGAAACCACAAAGGGATGCAAGGAAGGTTTGCCTCTAAACCCCCAGCTTGTTCTCTTTCCCCAGTTTTGATGACTGAGCTCGGAAGCAGTGTCAGCATGAGGCAGTTCGGCGGTAGAGCACGCACCCTGCTTATTTCACAGGGCTGTGGTCAGGATACAGAGCTTACACGTGTGAAAGCATTTTGAGGACCGTGCGATGCTATCCAAGTAAAAAGAAGCATGATTACTGTGATCATTGGGTCATTTCATTTTCCAACTCTGTTGATGGGTTCTCAGTGTACGTCACGTATGCAGTCACTAGGGGGAGGCAACAGACAATGCATATAAGCGGACTTCGTCTTGGAAGCAAAGTGGATCTTGTAAGTGATGCTCAGGGGCTTAAGATAGAAAAGCAAAGGTTTTGCTGGCAGCCATTCTCATCAAGGTTTGATCTTGTGTTTTTGTTGAAGTGTTTCCACAAAGGCATCCTAAACTCCTATGAATGGTTTTGAATAGTGGATATTGCCCCCCAAAATGAATGGACGATATTAAAGGTGAAGAATTGACTCTTTCTCTTTGTTCTCTGACTTCTTGCCTTCTGTCTCCTTTGTGATCATTTTTGTTTTTGTGGAGGTTCAGCTTCTCCTTCTTTCTCTCCACTTCATTTCACCGCAGTAAGGTACATTCTTGACCCTTCCTATCCCTTTAACAGTGTTCTTCTGAGCTGGCCTCTTTGCCTATTGTGTATAGACCATTTGATGGCTATTTCTATGTCATTGTCATCTGCATTTTTCTCTTTGATGTGTTCTCTTTCCATTTTTCTAGAATTCAACTCCCTTCTGCTAGGTGGAAAAAATGTTGGACTAGGAGTTCAAGCCCGGTGAATACCCCTTACTCGCTAGTTGACCTTGAGACATAGTGGAATCCCACTGAGCCTTTGATTCAGGGGAAATTACAATTTCCATGTTTGCCATCCAGGCAAAGCACTATTTCTTTTGTAACCCATATTAATCTGGCTCTTGTCTCTGCTGTGTATGCAGAATTATCCAAATAGGCCACCTACTCTCCTACTTGAAGTATTTCTGGGAGTCAGTCCCCGGGTACTCCTGAAGAAGCCCACCTGCAGTGTCTATTCTGTTTCATCAGATGATCTCTCAGCCAGAGTAGATTCTTCTGTGGCTTCCCTGGAACCAACAGAGCTGCATGGGGCTCTGTTGCTAAAGGGAAGAGTGGCTCTCTTACCTTTGTGTTACTACCTGTTAGAAGGGTCCCAAAGCAGTATTGTTAAAGCTTCCATGGAGAGTCGCCTCTCTCTCACATTCAGGACTAGCTGGAGGTGGATTCATATAATAGCCCCCACACTTTTATCTCGAGACCCTCTATCTCCTTTAACAACCAAGGACCAATCACTTGTGCTGAACTCCTTCCCCATAGAATGTTTCCTACCTTTTTCCTCCCCTCTGAAAACAGGTTATTTGTCAGGCATAATATAGTTTTTGAACATATTAGAGGACAAATCTTGAGTTCTTCCCACAAGACTATGTCCCATGCACATAGACATTGTTAGACTGGTTCCTATGGCTACTGAGCATGTCTGGACCCCTATAGTGGACAATGGGAAGCTCTGGCTGAAGATAAGATCTCTGTTTTAGTTGAAACCATAAGTATCCTCTTATCCAGTCCTTCATGGTTCTTCTTCCTTCGTCCACATTTCCCTTAATCTTTTTCTTTCATTTTATTTTTTTAAAGATTTTATTTATTTACTTATTTGACAGGGGGGCGGGCAGAGAGAGCACAAGCAGGGAAAGCAGCAGACAGAGAGAGAAGCAAGGCTCCCAGCTGAGCAGGGAACTTGATGCAGCACTTGATCCCAGGACCCTGGGATCATGATCTGAGCCGAAGGCAGATGTTTAACCCACTGAGCCACCCAAGACCCCCATTTTTCTTTCATTTTAAATACTGCTCTTGTGTGTTCAGAAAAGCTGAAGGGGACATGTCAAAAGAACACATAATTTGTTTAAAGGGGTTCCCCTAACCAAATTTGGACCAACTTGAGTATCAAAATTAATATTGACAGTAATGGATAGTAACATATTGCATTAACAAAAGAATCTACCAGTCTACATTTATACTAAATAAGAGAGGGGTGAAGGAAAAGCCTTTCTTTGTAGAAGAATGCCAGTTAATAAATCCAGAGGAATGACAGAATTACAAAGCCATCATTTTTCAACCACCATCATCATAATTAATTCAGGTAAGGATTACTAATGGATGCTAGAGCCATTGGGTGAAGGATATTCTTACAGTCTCAAAGCATCATCCCTTACATCACTTACTAATTACAAAGCGAAAAAGGCACTTTTATGATGGAGAAATCTGGCAGACACCACCTTAACTAAGTGATCAAACAACACCAATAATGGACAAACCAACCTCATGGCCTCTGGTGTGACACATGAAGATACAATATCATCCCCATGGGATTCTTGCCAAAAATGTTGAGCCTGAATCTAATCAAGAAGAAAGAGTCAAACACCCAAATCAGGAAGCTATCCCAGAGTAAAGGAAATTAACAAGACATTTTAACTAATGCGATGTATGGAGGCGTCTGCGTGGTGTAGTCAGTTAAGCACCTGACTTGCTTTTCCACTCAGGCCGTGATCTCAAGGTCATGAGATGGAGCCCCACGTAGGACTCTACATTTAGCCTGGAGTCTCCCTGAGAATCTTTCTCTCTCTCCCTCTGCTCCTCACCTCGCGTGTGCATGCTCTCTCCCTCTCTCTAAAATTAAATCTTTAAAAAAAAATAAATGCATGGGACGCCTGGGTGGCTCAGTCGGTTAAGTGTCTGCCTTTGGCTCAGGTCATGATCCCAGGGTCCTGGGATGGAGTCCTGTATGGGGCTCCTTGCTCAGCAGGGAGCCTGCTTCTCCCTCTGCCTGCCACTCCTCTGCTTGTGCTCTCTTTCTGACAAACAAATAAATAAAATTTAAAAAATGAATAAAAAAATAAAAAAATAAAAAAAACAAATGCAATGTATGATCCTTGATTGGATCCTGAATATTGGGGAAAAATCAGACTTTAAAGGACAGCATTAGGATAACTGAGGAAATCTGAATATGGCTTGTAATAGTATTATGTCAATGTTAGAAATTAGAAATAAAATAACATTCATCATTGGGACATCTGGGTGGCTTAGTTGGTTGGGTATCCAACTCTTGGTTTCAGCTCAGGTCATGATCTCAGGGTTGTGAGAGATCCAGCCCCACCCAGGTCGGGCTCTGTGTTTAGCCCAGAGTCTGCTTGAGATTCTTTCTCTCTCTCTCCCTCTGTCCCTCTCCCCACTCTTGCTCTCTCTCTCTCTCCCTCTCTAAAATAAATAAATAAATCTTTTAAAAAATAATTATTTATGCATTTGTGTCTCAGAAAAATAATCTCTTTTTTTTTTTTAAAGTCTCCAAATTTTATAGGCTGGTAAATATTCCTGTGATATTTACTTGTTCCTTTTCTGATCTTCTCTCTCAATTTTCTTTGCTTTATTTTTTGGTTACAAGGATCTCACAAAGAAGAGGGAAAATCATCAAGAAATGGCAATTTGAAGGGCAACCTGTGTTATTAGCTGGTGTTTCCCTTCGAGACGATTGTGGGAGAGCCACAGCCTTTGAAGGCAGAGGCCATTTCTGTTTTTGTTGGACAAGTGCTTTTATAGCACTGGGTTTGGGGTAAGACATTTTTACTTCCTTTGGATTCCAAAAGGCTGCTTATTTTAAAAACCCAGCATTTTATTTCTTTGCTCTTTCAAGCTCAATACCCAGGGCAGACCCCTGGAACAATGGAGGCTCAATAAATGGGTCCTATGGATCGCATAGCTCCTTGGGCTCTTCCGTGGGCAGTGAAACCTGTAGTTCCTTGCCAAGAGGAGAAATGCTGTTGCTATTTAAAAATTACCATTATTATTGTTACTACTGTTATTATTGAGTTCCAAAAGTCAAAAAACCTGGAGGAGGATAAGGTTGACTTCATAAACAATAGGATTGGAAAAAATAAGTAAGGACAGTCTTTCTTGACAAATGCAAACTTTTTATTGGCTTTGGAGAAATTTCTTTGGTTTTATTTTTTGAATTAGCAAATAAATTGAATTTGATGTTAGGAATATTTCAGTGAAAGGATCATGAGAGCCCAGCAGCAGAGGAGAGATGTTGATAGAAACTCCAGATAAGTCTAAGTGACCCCTGTGTTCTCTGTCCTTGAAGACCACAGAGGTGGAGAAGTCGCAAGTGATGGGGGGGATAGCCAGGGGGGCCCTGAGGCAGCCTGGTGGGACCCTGGTATCCCATCTTAGTGCAATGAGAATACCCAAAGGTCCTATGCCCCCTAAAGGGGCAAGGAGGGGCTGAGAGAGGTCCAGACTAATGAAGACACGGTGTGCATTGACATTGATTTAAATTTGACAAGATTAAGTTTACTGCCTTCAGGATAATGGGGGCTCAGATACCAAAAATGATTTATATAAAATTAATGTTATACCCTGACAGTCTAAGTCAAGGCCATGAAATTTGAATGGCTATATTTATTTTGTTGGGTTTAGCTGGGGCCTGAACAAATGAGCAGGCATTGTTCTGGTGTTACCAAGAGTGGACTGCATCTGAATTTTCTTTGCCCGCTTTGTTCTGGATTAAAAGGTTTCCCAGGACTATGAAGCCATTTAGCCCAGTTCTCCTGGCCCATCTGGGATTCCTGAAACAGAAGGGCTCTGAGTGGTTTGCAGTGGATCTTCTTCCACATTTCCAGAGCTCACTCCCTATTCTCAGTCTGTGCCCCGTGGCCTGAGATGATGAATAGGACTATAAAGGTCCTGGGGACACGGGGCTCCAAAGATGCTCACAGTAGAAGACCATCTGCAGTCCTGAAGAAGCAGGAGGTTCTCTTCCATCCCACAGAGCAGGAGCATTTGCTGCAGTTTTTCTTTCAGCAGTGCAAATAACTTTCCTGGCTGGTGGGGGTGGTTAGATGTGAGCGTTGGGCAGAGGAGTTGCAGTGAGCATGGTGCACCGTGGGGGGAAAGGGGAAGCATGCCGCACCTGGGGCGGGGGAAGGCAGCATGGAGCGCGGGGGAGGTAGGGTGGGCACAGGCCATGGCTCCCCCCCACACACCCTGTACAATCTCTCTCTGCAGGATGAAAGGCTGTGTTGGGAGGCGGCAGCTCAGAAAAGCCACTAGCTCTGAGCTGCTGGGGACCTTTAGGTAGTTGTGAAGGAATCACACGGGTGAGTGAGACTTGCTACTAAAGCTGCAGATTTCCACATAACTTCCTTGGGTCCCCACAAGTCTCACTCCTGCTGTGTGGGATGGAAGAGAACCTCCTGTTTAGAATCGCAGGAAACTGCGATTCTGTTTGTGTTCTGAAGCTTGGGGTTTTACATCTGGAGTAATGAACTGCCTGTCCATTACCCAAGAGACTCACTGTTGTAAGAAACAGAATGCCCCGTTTGGGGAAGAGAAAATAGGATGCCTCCTACATCCTCAGAAGAGTGTCGGCCAGTACTAAATGGCTCAAGGATGGTCATGGAGTGGGTACACTCCATGTACAACAGGTACACTCATTGGAGCTGGCTTTTGGGGAGCAGCTGTCTGAGGAGGAACTTGTCTATTTTTAAGGACTTACTCCAGCTCCTCTTCCTCAGCACTCTGGGCCCCCCCAGCACTCCTGATGAAGACAGGTGATCCTGCCTCCCTGGCTCACCTTTTAATGGAGGGAGCAGCCATTTTGCAGCCAGCCACCTACTCTAGAAAGGGTACTGGGCAGGACACAAACCAGCTGCAGTTTCTTTACCTGGAAAAATGGGAATGGGATGAAGCTGAGTAAAGGAGGACAGCACATGGCAAAAGAGGTAAAAGATGCAGCTTATTATAAAGGACATTCACATGACAATGCAAATACAATAAAGCAGGAAGTCAGGAGGAATAAACAAGTTTGTAAATGATGGGATCAAATGTAGTCACAATTTACCTCCCAACTTTTTGGCAGCTAGGGCAAAAAAAAATGAAGTATAATAACGGGCAAGAGAATTTCTATTTATTAATAATAATAGCTAATATTTCTTGACTTTTAGGTGCTGTTTAGACACTTGCCAGAGAATGTCTCATTTCTCCTCACGACAGGTCTATGAAGAGATTCTAATTTTTTTTTTTTAAGATTTTATTTACGGGGCACCTGGGTGGCTCAGATGGTTAAGCATCTGCCTTCAGCTCAGGTCATGATCTCCAGGTCCTGGGATTGAGCCCCCTTCTGTGTCGGGTTCCCCGCTCAGTGAGGAGTCTACTTCTCTCTCTCTCCCTCCCTCTGTCTCCCCCCCCCCACACACACTCGTGCTTCTTTCTCGCACTCTCTCTCAAATAAATAAACAATTTTTTTAGGGGCAGAGGGAGAAGGATAAGCAGACTCCATACTGAGCACAGAGCCCAGTATGGGGCTCGATCCCAGGACCCTGAGATCGTGACATGAGCTGAAATCAAGAGTTGGATGCTTAACCAACTGAGCCACCCAGGCGCCCCTGAAGAGGTTCTAATTTTATGCCCATTTTTTATACAAGAGAACACAGAGAGAGAGAGAGAGAGATGTTACATAAGTGGGAAGTGGTGGCCCCAGGTACATTAGGCTGACACCAGAGCCCAACATAAAACTCTTGGCCTAATGCTATGCTGCCTGCCTCAATATATGGAAAAGCGCATGCATACTTCTTTCTGGCTTCTAATGTGCATCATCCAAGAGCTAGAGAGGAGGCCCAATGGGCCCAAACTGATTTAATTTGGTCAACATTATGTTTGTGGCTGGAAAGTGGAAAGCCTGTCTCAGAGAGCAGGTGCAACAAAGCCTTGGACGTCTTCCATTCCTGAAGGTCACTTAGAGAGGTGGAGGGGCAGGGAGCTCCTTGCCTCACCTTTGGCTCTAGGGGAGTCTCACTGTGAGAAACCTGTGGTCACTAGAGACACATATTTCAGGTCCCTTTCTGTTGGCTCTCACACAACCTCCAGATTTTGCCAATTGCAGCTGTGTTGAAAATTAGGAGCAAAGACTAATGACTTCCTTTAACTACATATCATGTCATTTTATCTGACACATCTCAGGGTGCCCCCTTATTCTCTTGGCCTCACCTGCCTCATAGACACAGCTGTTTCCTTCCTCTCAGCTGCTGCGGTGGGGATCAACTCTGGCAAGGCTCTGGTGTGGTTCTGATGCCCAGAGTTTCTGTCTCCTTCCAGCACTTCTGGATGTGAATGAGCATCATGCCATGGGTGTGGGGGTGTGTGTGTGGGGGGCGGTTCCTAGCTTTCTCAGGGGTAGGGGCCATTTAGTGCAACTCAGAAAGGCAGGGAAATTAAATGGGCCACATTTTGGCCAGTGAGACTGGAGATGGGTAAATTCCCTCTCCATTCTTCCCTGTGATGGACAGCCCTGTGGTATATATTTTTTTCTCTTTATAGCCTGGAGATGTCGTGTGTGGCCAAGTAGGTACACTCATTGGACAATGGCTGTCTCTTTTTAAGACTTGTCAGGAAGCAGTGGACAGCACGGTAAGACATGAGCTTGCATTTACTTTCCATCCTTCCCTAACTAACCTTCCTTTCCCTTCACTTTATCGCCCTGGCACTGAACTTCCCAACTAAAGTATTAGCCTTTAATCCTTGCCTAAGGAAGCTAGGCTAGGAGTAGTCGGACATGGGCTTTGGAGTTCAAAGTGAAGTTCCTTCTGAATTTTTCATCTAGGCCACTGTCCTATGCCATTCAGTTTTAAGGGAAGGGACTCTGTCCATGGACCAGAAAGTACGGGAAGCAGAACACAGCAGCTATGTGGGAGATGTGGGCTCTGATCAGGGAGACTGATCTCCAATGTCTCCATGGCAAGTCTGGGATGGGGAATTCAGAATCAGAGGACTACGACCTCTCCCACCATCTTTCATTTCCTTGCTGTTTACCTGGACCTGCCTTGATAAGGCTGAATCTTCTCTCTTTCATCTATGCAATGGTAGGTATGCTTTCAGCCTTTAAATCTATTGTACTTAGATGATCCAAATTCCTCTGATTGAGCCTGATATCATTCCTTCCTAATAAACGAAATGATGGCTCAGCCCCCAAAGACTGCAAATCTCTGTTGTGAATTAATGATATTAGCAAGTTAACTATTATAACTTTCCATTCTAATCACTTGGAATGAATTCCTTTGCTCTGATGTGACTGCCAGATTCCTGTGGGACTCTTCACAGATGAATTCTAGACAACTGAGCATCTTGTTGGCAAACAAAGAAATAAGAACTGGAACTTTTTTCCCTACAGGGACTAAGAAAATGCTGACAGAAGTTCTGGTGTCCTCTGACAATGCCACCTCCTTTAGCTAGTCACTTGGTCATCTGTTGGCCCTGGCTGTAGGGGAGTCTCACTGTGAGAAACCATGTGCTCACTAGAGACACATATTTCAGATCCCTTTCTATTGGCTCTCACACAACAATGACATAACCTAAGATTTCATGAGGTGATGAATCTCTAAAAATCCAATTTAGGCCTTTAGGGTTTATAAAATGTCTCCAAATTCTTCTGTAGATATCATAATGAAAATACCAGATCAAAGCCACCCCATAGCAAAGCTGCTGAACCTCCATTCCAAGCTAATGACGGGGGGCTGCCTTGGTAATGTCAGTGTGAAAGAAGCTGCCTTATTTGAGAAGAGAAAGTATTAGTTCATGACTTCAGAGTTCCTTAGGCTGGGTCAGATTGTAGATAAGATGTAGGAAGGTCTTTGAGGGGCTGGGAAAGCAACCCAGCAGTGTATAATCCACAGCTTTGTCCTTTTCCAGCTCAAAATCCTCAGCCCTGATGCAGAGAGGTACACTGTGAGGTCTATGCCCCTCAGACTGAGACTGGAGCTTCTCCTGGAGTCAGTGCTTAGAGGAAAAGTCATTTAAAGTGATCCACCCTGGGCTTCTCAAGAAGTTCCATTTGGGTTTCTTGGGGCTCTGGCCTCAGAAGCAGCAGTTACCTAGGCCTGCTCTGAAAGGAGCTCGTCAGTTTCGGGGACAACCAGGATGAAAACAGTCTGATGCATTTGGAGTCAAAGACTTTTTGCTATAGGGTTCTTTTGGGATCATAGACCTGTACACAGAGATCATTTCCCAGTATTTTCTTGGTCATATCTTTGGTGCCAGAGTGTCTGACTGTTGTTTTGTCTGGAGATGCCTCCAGAATTGACTACAGACAATTCAGACTGGGGTCTGGTTTCCCTTGCTCTGTAGACTCAGCAGACTGTCAGCTGATAGGCTGTCACAAGCCTTTTGAATGCAGACACAGCCTCTACTCAAGTTCTTTGGTCTCTCAACTTCCTTCAGTCTGTGCCAAGCTTTTAATAGCTGGGTTGAACCATTTCTATAAAGATGGCTGGGTAAATTTCTATGAAACAAGGTGACAAGATAGCATTTCCATGGTGGCATCATTCTGTTTTACTACTTGTTTTGTTCATATCTCTTCTCCTTCCTCTAATATCTTTTTCCCCCCTTTTTTAAAGGTTAATCAAGTAGGGGCCCCATTAGGCTGTTGAGGCACTCAGGGTTGCTGATTCCTCCTGGAGTGCTGAGGGGTAACTAATGTTCACAGATGAGAAAGGAAAATACCTTACTCTGAAAACCCAGAACACTGCTATATACACATAGCTGCTTCTCTTTTGGGGGGGTAGGGTCGGGGAAGGTTCTGGCATTCTCTTTAGTTCTCTTAACACTGTGGGGCTCTCAGTGACAGAGAAGATACTCAAAGGGGAAGGTCAACTGATTTAGGCCAAACTTGTCCTCCCTCCCGCCACCAGTTCTGGGGGAGAGGGGCAATGACATCTCTACTTGACACCCCCCCTTGGCACTGGTATGTGGATCCCCTTAACGGTTAGGCCCCGGGGACAGTCCAAGGCCTTGACTTCCAAACTCCTCATTTGGGGGGAGGGGTTTCAGATAAAGAAGTCAGAGCTGTAAGATGTCCTGGCAGCTGCCCCCAGCCAGCAGGGGGCAAGGCAGGGGGCTACAGGGGGTGGGTTGGCATGGTGGAGGGGACAGCTTGGTCAGGCTTCCTGGAGACCCCCCAAACCCCACGAGAAGGGTCTCACTTCCCACAGCTCCCCTAAAGGCAATGGTTAAGTATGCGGTGGGTGGGGGAGGCACCAAGTAGGTGTAGAGACACCCCCCACCCTAGTCAGCTCCTGGGCCTAGCACAATACTGGGCACAGAGTAGATGCTCAATAAATGTGTTCTGAATGAATGAATAATTGTGACAAAGAGGGTGTGAGGGACAAAGGACAGGGCCTGGGGCCCCTTGGCCTAGCCTGTTTCATTCAGAAAATAGTAGTTTAAAAAATGTAAAAATCCGGGGCGCCTGGGTGGCTCAGATGGTTAAGCGTCTGCCTTCGGCTCAGGTCATGATCCCAGGGTCCTGGGATCGAGTCCCGCATCGGGCTCCCCGCTCCTTGGGAGCCTGTTTCTCCCTCTGCTTCTCTCTCTCTCTCTCTCTGTCTCTCATGAATAAATAAATAAAATCTTAAAAAAAAAAAAAAAGTAAAAATCCTTTCCCTCCCTCTCTCCAATTTATGGGCCCAGGAAAGAGGTGAAAGAAGGATGTATCTACCTCAACCCTTCCCTTGTCCCTTTCCCTAGAAATCTATGTACACATATATATTTATATAGCACCACAAAGGGGTCCTACCGGTCCCGCGCTGTCTGGACGGAAGACGTGGGAGGCGGGCGCGTGGTCCCGCAGGTCCCGCGGGTCCGCTACTGAGTCTGCGCACTTGGCGAACGGGCACGCGCTCGAACAGCTCGCCCACTGGCTGCAGGAACTCACGCACGTGGGGTCGCCGCAGCCCGTGGGCCAGGTGCCAGCCCTGCGGTCGCGCCGGGGATGCGGAAGTCGGCCTTGTTCACGGCTGGAAGGGGCTGCGTGCCCGGGGCTCATCCCGGGTGACGATCACGCAGATCTTCCGCGTCCCGGGCCTCGGCCCCAGGGTGCAGGTACTGGACTGGGGTCCTGGGTACAGCGCCGTTCTCCTGCGGTCCGTTCTGGCTGGACTCCGGCCGGGGCATTCGGCTTCCCCTCACTCTGGGCTAGGGTCAGAATTGGGGCGTGGAGCCAGGTGTTGAGGAGGAGTGGGAGGGAGGGGCACGGAGGAAACACCGTTACCACGTGGACTTTACTTCCTGGGAGGCAGGTACAAACATGGAACCTCCATAGCTGCTTCTCTTTGATGGGGCACACTAGATACTGATTTTTTCTGATAATCTGGGCATCTCCTAGAACAGCGGTTTCCACACTTTTTAAAGAAGCAGACTCTTTCTCACGTGGAAAACTAAAGCCCCACTGTATGAAACAGATAAAGCAGAGGCCTTGGTTGTGGAGGTGGGATAGATGCTCCACCCTCTTGACTTTCTCTTTCTCCTTCCTGTCTTGGCGTCAGTCTATGAGCCGTTCCGGGAAACCCTGGCACTTTGTGGAACAGTGAAAACCTACCATGCTAGCAGGAAGTGTGAGCTGATATATTTGGTATTTATTGGCAAGATCATGATACTGTTAAAGAATATATGTATCAATTTGACAAAAGCAGTTTTGAATATTGGTGATACAGTGCTATAACTCCTATACAAGGCCATTTGAGAGAGTTAGTTTCTGCCTAGAGGGAAGTAACAACTTAAGTTCTAAAACAGACACATAGTTATGTGTATGGTGGTGGTGTCAAGTTCCCATTTCCAACATGGCCACCATAACCTAGCCCAGAAAACCCCAAAGATATGAGGAAGACCACTTATAGTCTTGAGAGCTATAGTCTTCTCAACATTTAAGCGGGAGAGTTCCTTCCACCATTTCTGAATCAAGGCTCCTGGACAGTCAGAAAGCCAAAGGGCTTCCTTTTGGGTTATCTTGACTCTGTTGGTGCAGTGAAGTTGGTCTGTTCCATTTGACTTGAAAGTTACTGATAACAAACTGATAACTTTGGTGACTATTACATAATTGTTTTAGGGTATACAAGTTTGGATTGATTCTACCTCACCCATAAATTTTCAATGCCACTATGTTTCTGATCCCCATTGCTGGAGCATACCATGGACCGTTCACCAACTTGCTGGGGCTGAGCCTTTCTCAACAGGCACAGTTGAGGAGGTGTGGACAGCAGGTGGAAGTGTGTGATCTGAGGGTTGTTGACTGACAAGGTCTTATATGTGACACTAACCTACCTTGGCAAACTGGTGTTACCCTTGCAGCTTCCACTTAGCAATAGTGATGATACATTGTGATCACAGAAATTCTTAGTTGCAGCCCACTTTGTCATGTGAAAGAAAAAGGGAACAAGGGCTTGAAAATAGCTTATGGGCTTAGTCTGATAAATCATATCCCATTAATTTCCAAATATTTCTGAGAAATCAGGAAGGGGAACCTAGTAAGTTCTATTAGTTCATGACTAAGTGATTACTAATTGGTTATGCATTTTAAAACACACAAAGAATTACATTTAATGTTGTTGTCTTCATCTGGAGAAAGATTTGTTTTGTTTGACAGAACATGACATCTTGGGGTTAGTATAGACCACTTGGTCCTCCCTGAAAATTCATAGATATGGAATTTTAAAATTTTCTTTCGGTGAGCATTAAAATAACAGGTGCTAAATTCTCTCTCCAATTTTTTGGTCCCATAGCATGGAAGTAGTAACTTTCAGGCCTGATGGGGCTTGTCTGCTCCATCCACAGGGTCTCCCCTTCTCCCTGGAGATAAGCATGAGTTCCCTCTCCTGCCTCTATCTTATGACATTTCCCTAAAACACTTTGTTCCATAAACTCTCTTCCTTGGCTTATAAAAAGACAGTGGTGCAATGAGGTTCAATATTCAGAATCTGGCACACATATTTTGTGTTAAGGGGCTGACAGATTTGAAATGATGAATTTCATATTTCATTTATGATGGGGATGTTGTTGACTAACACAGGAAGAGCATTAATTTGAGTTTTCTTCAGTTGGTGATGATGAATTGCCATTCATGCATTTAGTAATTATCAGTTCATCACCTTCTCTATGCTCCGATCTGCCCCTTTTCTTCTGCTCTTTCTTTATATGTTCAAGAACTTACCTGTTGGTTAATTGTCTGGTACTAAGGAGATGCTGAGTATAAACATGGATAAGAGTAAAACAGTATGTCTGAATGAACCTACAGTTCTTAGCACAGCCTTTGAACTGATGGAGCAATTCCATCAGCCACCATTACCTTTTTCTGGCAAGCAGGATTTCAAAAATAATGACTCTGTAGTGAAGAAGCTAAGAACATGGGCTTCAGAAAAAGATTGTCTGGGCTTGACTCCTGAATATGCCACTTACTGTTGAGGATACCTAGGCAAGATACCTCACTTCATGGTGCCTCAGTTCCCTGCAAAATGGGGAGATATTACTTACCTACCTCATAGTGTGAAGATTAAATGAGATAATCCTCTAAAAGTTTATAGAAAAGGATCTGGCACAGGGTAAATTCTTAGTAAATGTTAGCCATTATTGTGGTTACTATAATTGTAATCATTTTTTTATTTCTTTAATTTTCTTTAGTTATTATGTGAAATATAGTTGTGAAGCATAGTCATGGTATATGAATAGTGAAAATAATCTTTTGATTTTACCTGGTCCTTGTCTAAAAGTTTGCTGCCAAAGATATTGGGGTGCAGTATATTGTTCTCCCCTCCGGTCCCGACGCACAAAAGGTAGGGGATAGCAGTGAGATAATAAGATTGTACTGGAAGTCAGGAGACACAAAGTTGGATGTTAACACTTTTTCTTTCTTTTTTTTTTTTTAGAGATTTTATTTATTTGACAGAGAGAGACACAGCGAGAGAGGGAACACAAGCAGGGGAAGAGGGGGAGGGAGAAGCAGGCTTCCCACAGAGCAGGGAGCCTGATGTGGGGCTCGATCCCAGGACCCCTCGATCCCAGGACCCTGGGATCATGACCTGAGCCGAAGGCAGATGCTTAACGACTGAGCCACCCAGGCGCCCCGGAGGTTAACATTTTCTTAACTGTAGAACAACTTTGGCTCAATTCTTCAATCACCTTCAGGTCACCTTTCCCATGTACAAAACTGAACTGTTAGGAACCACAGTAGGTGGCAGTGAAAGCCTTGAGATCTATATGTATATACACACACACACATATATATATTATAGTGGTTTAATTTATATTTTAAAGAATTTTGTATATAATATGCAAATGAGCAAAAGCACACATCTGTGTGCACTCACTGGGCTCATTGGAAGTCTTTTAAAATAGTAAAAAACAAAAGCCTACCATTTACTGAGCCCCAAGTGTGTGCTAGTTCTATTTGTTTATTATCTCATTTACTGTTTTTTTTTTTATTCTTATGTTAATCCCCATACATTACATCATTAGTTTTAGATGAAGTGTTCCATGATTCATTGTTTGTGCATAACACCCAGTGCTCCATGCAGAATGTGCCCTCCTCAATACCCACCACCAGGCTAACCCATCCTCCCACCCCCCTCCCCTTTAGAACCCTCAGTTTGTTTTTCAGAGTCCATCGTCTCTCATGGTTCGTCTACCCCTCCAATTTCCCCCCCTTCATTCTTCCCCTCCTGCTACCTTCTTCTTCTTCTTCTTTTTTTTTTTCTTAACATATATTGCATTATTTGTTTCAGAGGTACAGATCTGAGATTCAACAGTCTTGCACAATTCACAGCGCTTACCAGAGCACATACGCTCCCCAGTGTCTATCACCCAGTCACCCCATCCCTCCCACCCCACCCCCCACTCCAGCAACCCTCAGTTTGTTTCCTGCAATTAAGAATTCCTCATATCAGTGAGGTCATATGATACATGTCTTTCTTTGTTTGACTTATTTTGCTCAACATAATACCCTCCAGTTCCATCCACGTCGTTGCAAATGGCAAGATCTCATTCCCTCTGATGGCTGCATAATATTCCATGGTATATATATACCACATCTTCTTTATCCATTCATTTGTCGATGGACATCTTGGCTCTTTCCACAGTCTGGCTATTGTGGACATTGCTGCTATAAACATCGGGGTGCACGTACCCTTTCGGATCCCTACTTTTGTATCTTTGGGGTGAATACCCAGTAGTGCAATTGCTGGATCATATGGTAGCTCTATTTTCAACTTTTTGAGGAACCTCCATACTGTTTTCCAGAGTGGCTGCACCAGCTTGCATTCCCACCAACAGTGTAGGAGGGTTCCCCTTTCTCCACATCCCCGCCAACATCTGTCGTTTCCTGACTTGTTAATTTTAGCCATTCTGACTGGTGTGAGGTGGTATCTCATTGAGGTTTTGATTTGGATTTCCCTGATGCCGAGTGATATTGAGCACTTTTTCATGTGTCTGTTGGCCATTTGGATGTCTTCTTTGGAAAAATGTCTGTTCATGTCTTCTGCCCATTTCTTGATTGGATCATTTGTTCTTTGGGTGTTGAGTTTGATGAGTTCTTTATAGATTTTGGATACTAGCCCTTTATCTCATATGTCATTTGCAAATATCTTCTCCCATTCTGTCGGTTGTCTTTTGGTTTTGTTGACTGTTTCCTTTGCTTTGCAAAAGCTTTTTATCTTGATGAAGTCCCAATAGTTCATTTTTGCCCTTGCTTCCCTTGCCTTTGGTGATGTTTCTAGGAAGAATTTGCTGCAGCTGAGGTTGAAGAGGTTGCTGCCTGTGTTCTCCTTTAGGATTTTGATGGACTCCTGTCTCACATTGAGGTCTTTCAACCATTTGGAGTCTATTTTTGCGTGTGGTGTAAGGAAATGGTCCAGTTTCATTCTTCTGCATGTGGCTATCCAATTTTCCCAACACCATTTGTTGAAGAGACTGTCTTTTTTCCATTGGACATTCTTTCCTGCTTTGTCAAAGATGAGTTGACCATAGAGTTGAGGGTCCATTTCTGGGCTCTCTATTCTGTTCCGTTGATCTATGTGTCTGTTTTTGTGCCAGTACCGTACTGTCCTGATGATGACAGCTTTGTAATAGAGCTGGAAGTCCGGAATTGTGATGCCGCCGGCTTTGCTTTTCTTTTTCAACATTCCTCTGGCTATGCGGGGTCTTTCCTGGTTCCATACAAATTTTAGGATTATGTGTTCCATTTCTTTGGAAAAAATGGATGGTATTTTGATGGGGATTGCATTGAATGTGTAGATTGCTCTAGGTAGCATTGACATCTTCACAATATTTGTTCTTCCAATCCATGATCATGGAACATTTTTCCATTTCTTTGTGTCTTCCTCAACTTCTTTCATGAGTATTTTATAGTTTTCTGAGTACAGATCCTTTGTCTCTTTGGTTAGATTTATTCCTAGGTATCTTATGGTTTTGGGTGCAATTGTAAATGGGATCGACTCCTTAATTTCTCTTTCTTCTGTCTTGTTGTTGGTGTATAGGAATGCCACTGACTTCTGTGCATTGATTTTATATCCTGCCACTTTACTGAATTCCTGTATGAGTTCTAGCAGTTTTGGGGTGGAGTCTTTTGGGTTTTTTCCACATAAAGTATCATATCATCTGCAAAGAGTGAGAGTTTGACTTCTTCTTTGCTGATTTGGATGCCTTTGATTTCTTTTTGTTGTCTGATTGCTGTGGCTAGGACTTCCAATACTATGTTGAATAGCAGTGGTGATAGTGGACATCCCTGCCGCGTTCCTGACCTTAGGGGGAAAGCTCTCAGTTTTTCCCCATTGAGAATGATATTCACTGTAGGTTTTTCATAGATGGCTTTTATGATATTGAGGTATGTACCCTCTATGCCTATACTCTGAAGAGTTTTGATCAAGAAAGGATGCTGTACTTTGTCAAAAGCTTTTTCTGCATATATTGAGAGGATCATATGGTTCTTGTTCTTTCTTTTGTTAATGTATTGTATCACATTGATTGATTTGCAGATGTTGAACCAACCTTGCAGCCCAGGGATAAATCCCACTTGGTCGTGGTGAATAATCCTTTTAATGTACTGTTGGATCCTATTGGCTAGTATTTTGGTGAGAATTTTTGCATCCATGTTCATCAGGGATATTGGTCTGTAATTCTCCTTTTTGATGGGGTCTTTGGTTTTGGGATCAAGGTAATGCTGGCCTCATAAAATGAGTTTGGAAGTTTTCCTTCCATTTCTATTTTTTGGAAGTTTCAGAAGAATAGGTATTAATTCTTCTTTAAATGTTTGGTAGAATTCCCCTGGGAAGCCATCTGGCCCTGGGCTTTTGTTTGTTGGGAGATTTTTGATGACTGCTTCAATTTCCTTAGTGGTTATAGGTCTGTTCAGGTTTTCTATTTCAGTTCAGTTCAGTTTTGGTAGTTGATATGTCTCTAGGAATGCATCCATTTCTTCCAGGTTATCTAATTTGCTGGCATAGAGTTGCTCATAATATGTTCTTATAATTGTTTGTATTTCTTTGGTGTTGGTTGTGATCTCTCCTCTTTCATTCATGATTTTGTTGATTTGGGTCATTTCTCTTTTCTTTTTGATAAGTCTGGCCAGGGGTTTATCAATCTTGTTAATTCTTTCAAAGAACCAGTTCCTAGTTTTGTTGATCTGTTCTACTGTTCTTTTGGTTTCTATTTCATTGATTTCTGCTCTGATCTTTATTATTTCTCTTCTCCTGCTGGGTTTAGGCTTTATTTGCTGTTCTTTCTCCAGCTCCTTTAGGTGTAGGGTTAGGTTGTGTACTTGAGACCTTTCTTGTTTCTTGAGAAAGGCTTGTATTGCTATATACTTTCCTCTTAGGACTGCCTTTGCTGCATCCCAAAGATTTTGAATAGTTGTGTTTTCATTTTCATTGGTTCCATGTATTTTTTTAATTCTTCTTTAATTTCCTGGTTGACCCATTCATTCTTCAGTAGGATGCTCTTTAGCCTCCATGTATTTGAGTTCTTTCCGACTTTCTTCTTGTGATTGAGTTCTAGTTTCAAAGCATTGTGGTCTGAAAATAGGCAGGGAATGATCCCAATCTTTTGGTACCAGTTGAGACCTGATTTATGACCTAGGATGTGATCTATTCTGGAGAATGTTCCATGGGGACTAGAGAAGAATGTGTATTCCGTTGCTTTGGGATGGAATGTTCTGAATATGTCTGTGAAGTCCATTTGGTCCAGTGTGTCATTTAAAGTCTTTATTTCCTTGTTGATCTTTTGCTTAGATGATCTGTCCATTTCAGTGAGGGGGGTGTTAAAGTCCCCCACTATTATTGTATTGTTGTCGATGTGTTTCTTTGCTTTTGTTATTAATTGCCTTGTATAATTGGCTGCTCCCATGTTAGGGGCATAGATATTTACAATTGTTAGATCTTCTTGTTGGATAGACCCTTTAAGTAGGATATAATGTCCTTCCTCATCTCTTATTACAGTCTATGGTTTAAAATCTTATTTGTCTGATATAAGGATTGCCACCCCAGCTTTCTTTTGGTGTCCATTAGCATGATAAATGGTTTTCCACCCCCTCACTTTCAATCTGGGGGTGTCTTTGGTTCTAAAATGAATCTCTTGCAGACAGCATATCGATGGGGCTTGTTTTTTAATCCAGTCTGATAGCCTGTGTCTTTTAATTGGGGCATTTAGCCCATTTACATTCAGGGTAACTATTGAAAGATAGGAATTTAGTGCCATTGTATTGCCTGTAAGGTGACTGTTACCGTATATTGTCTGTGTTCCTTTCTGGTCTATGTTGCTTTTAGGCTCTCTCTTTGCTTAGAGGACCCCTTTCAAGATTTCTTGTAGGGCTGGTTTTGTGTTTGCAAATTCCCTTAGTTTTTGTTTGTCCTGGAAGCTTTTTATCTCTCCTTCAATTTTCAATGACAGCCGAGCTGGATATAGGATTCTTGGCTGCATATTTTTCTCATTTAGTGCTCTGAATATATCCTGCCAGTCCTTTCTGGCCTGCCAGGTCTCTGTGGATAGGTCTGTTGCCAATCTAATGTTTCTACCATTGTAGGTTACATATCTCTTCTCCCGAGCTGCTTTCAGGATTTTCTCTTTGTCTATGAGACTCGTAAGTTTTACTATTAGATGTCGGGGTGTTGACCTATTTTTATTGATTTTGAGGGGGGTTCTCTGTGCCTCCTGGATTTTGATGCCTGTTTCCTTCCCCAAATTAGGGAAGTTCTCTGCTATAATTTGCTCCATTATACCTTCTGCCCCTCTCTCTCTTTCTTCTTCTGGGATCCCAATTATTCTAATGTTGTTTCGTCTTATGGTATCGCTTATCTCTCGAATTCTGCCCTCGTGATCCAGTAGTTGTTTATCTCTCTTTTTCTCAGCTTCTTTATTTTCCATCATTTGGTCTTCTATATCACTGATTCTCTCTTCTGCCTCATTTATCCTAGCAGTTAGCGCCCCCATATTTGATTGCACCTCATTAATAGCCTTTTTGATTTCTACCTGGTTAGATTTTAGCTCTTTTACTTCTCCAGAAAGGGTTTCTCTAATAACTTCCATATTTTTTTCAAGCCCAGCTAGTATCTTTAAAGTGATGATTCTGATCTAGATCTGACATCATACTAATGTCCGTATTGAGTAGGTCCCAGGCAGTCGGTACTACCTCTTGTTCTTTTTGTTGAGGTGATTTTTTCCGTCTTGTCATTTTGTGCAGAGGAGAATAGATTAATGAGAGAACAAAATGCTAGCAGATCATTTACTCTTTCTTTAAACTTTTTTATTGTTATGTTAATCACCATGTCATGAATTTTTGATGCAGTGTTCCATGATTCATTGTTTGTGCATAACACCCAGTGCTCCATGCTGTCTCATTTACTCTTGACAGCAACTTCATGATAAGTTGTATTATTCCCATTTTTCAGATAAGGAATCTCCAAGAGTTTAAGTGATGTGTTCAAGTTCACTTGGTTAATGAGAAGCAGGGAGGGATTCAAAGCTAGACCTGTCTTAAGCTTTGCCTCTGTGGTAGTGATCAGTACTCTTTACTTCCAGGCCAGAACGTTTTATTGCTGATGCAAGAGTCTCCTTCTGAAAGGCAATTGGTTCTTCTGTCCACCTGTGTCCTTGGGTTACTCTGATGAGCAGAATGCCCTGGCAGCTTGAGATGGACATGTGGTTTGAGCATGAAATGAACCTTCGTGGTTTTTAGTCGTTAAGATTTTGGTGTCCTTTGTTACTGCAGCATAACCTGTCATATCTTGACTAGACTAACACATCCTCCAATAAGACGATTAACACTGATAGCTAAATTATCTCTGTAATTTTCCTGTTTGTCAGGTAGAGGCAGCAGGCTGAATCATGTTTGGGAGAAATAATGATCAAATGTTTTTCAGTGCCAGTGAGATAGGTCATGGGTTGAAAGGGTCTCTTATAATTTTTTCAGTATTTTCTTTCCCCTCTCCTGCCATTTTTTCTCTGCTTTCTCCTTCTTTCATTCCTTGCCCTGGGCCTCCTTTTAATCTCTATACAACTTGAATGCCTGTTGCCTAGTACCACTCAAATATTTTTTTGAAATAGGAAGGAAAATTCAGAATCCAGGAAAGCAAAATGTTGAATTCCAAATTCTCTTCCCTTTGTTGACAATTTGGTTAAAAAGATAATGTTTAAGGAGTTTACTTTACTTTTCACCAAACAAAGCAATCATAGAACTCAATTTCTTAGTTTTCACATATCTTCAAGGTTCTTTTCACCCCCATTTCTCTGGGTACTGCATCTATGTAGCTTGAGGAGGAATCTTGGCTAGCACACTTTTGCAGGAAGATTGAATTTCTGGCTAAGCCCATCTCTCTCTGTCACCCAGTTATCATCAATAAATATTTATTGGCCAGCAACCCCCAGTGGAGCCCTGGGTAGTAGGCCTCTGTGAGTCCCAGCTGATCATTATTAATTCAATGAATGTAGTTGTAAATTGGCCAAGAACACACAATGGAAGCGATTACAAGTGCTCTTGTCCATGTGGGCTCACTCCATTGAAAGATGTTTTAGATCTGCTTTTGCCTCCTTCCAAGAAAATACGAGATGCAATTTGCTTCAAACTCCTTTAGTTTCTTGCCCAAATATTAAACAAGAATAAGGCAGGTTGGGAGAGGCATCTCTGGAATGTGTTGTTCTAAATGATTTGGAGGATTGCAGGGTCACTTTTTGAGCTAATGTGAATTGGCAGGCAAAATGCTTTCCACTGGGATGAATTATGGGCTCAGGGTCACCTGATTTTTTATCCGAGTTAGAGGAGTCAGAAGTAGATAGAAATGAAATGACCCATTATCAAATAATCAATGAAAAAGCTACAGTCCTGCAATGTTTCTGGATCAATATACAAGTTACCTTTCAGAGAGATGAATTATTCTTGAGTAGTTCAGAGCAGAACAGAGCTCACTTCCAGCCAGACTCCCCAAATGCATTACGTGTGAAAGCAGAGAAAGAAAACATTAACCTACCAGAGACAAGAAAGAGGGATGCTCTCCAGGCAGGAGCCTTTCCTAAATAGTGCCCAGTGAGGGTATTCTTGGGAACATGGTTTGGCAAACATTGATCCAGAGGCACAAGCTGCTGCAGGTTAAGGGGACAGTGTAGATGAAGGTCTGGGGAAAGGGCGTGTTCCTACCCTGAGCACAGGAGGATAAATTGGCAAAGACATTTCCAAGAGGCAGTTTTGCAGTATCTATCAGGATTTAAATTTCTATACTCTTTTTTTTTTTTTAAAGATTTTATTTATTTATTTAACAGAGAGAGACAGCGAGAGAGGGAACACAAGCAGGGGGAGTGGGAGAGGGAGAAGCAGGCTTTCGGCTGAGCAGGGAGCCCGATATGGGGCTCGATCCCAGGACCCTGGGACCATGACCTGAGCCGAAGGTAGACGCTTAACAAATGAGCCACCCAGGTGCCCCAATTTCTATACTCCTTGGCCTAGCAATCCAATTCTTAGAATTTACCCTACAAATATCATTACATATGTATAAGGAGATTTCTTTTTTGTGATGGTAAACACATAACACAGCTTGAAAATGTCCATCAAAAAGGGGAATGGGGATTAAGTCAATTGTAATTTATCAATACTGTTGAATATTATCAGCCATTAAAAAATGAGGTAAATATATATGTTCTGACATATGACCTTGGGGAAGTTATGAAACCTCTTACTGCTTGAGGTATCTTATTTGTAAAATGAGTATAGTATTTAATAAATATTAGTTGAGTGACAGACTAAATGACTATTTGTGTATGTATGTATGTTGTACAGGTACAATTTTCAGTTTTTTTAAAAGGCTTTATTTATTTGTCAGAGAGAGAGCAAGCTCGCTCGGGCACAAGCAGGGGGAGTGGCAGGCAGAGGGAGAAGCAGGCTTCCCGCTGAGCAAGGAGCCTAATCCAGGACCCTGGGATCATGACCTGAGCTGAAGGCAGACCCAACCGACTGAGCTACCCAGGCATCCGCAATTTTTTTATTTTTGGAAGGACTAAAATTTATAAAAGTAAATGAGAAACCCAGTAGATAGAGCTAAGTCTAGAATCCCTAGATCCTCATCTGGGAGTCGGGGTGGGAGATGGAGAGACGAAGGATGAAGGAAAGTAATCTTCATTGAAAACACACAGTATGCTGGGCTATCTGCTATGTACTTTATATAATCATATTATTTAGTTTTCAGAACCATCTTTAGTAGGTACTATGATTTTCATCTTACAGATGAGAACAATAAGACTCCAAGAAAACTTACTGAGGTCATATAGTTGGGAGCGGCAGAACTAGGCTTCCAATCTAGGTCTAATGTCAAAGTCATGCTTCCCATCCTCTCCTTTCATGCTGAGATCATGTCTTACCCCTGAATATTTGATGTTCCGTGTAAGGTTTCACTCTATAATGCTTGTTATATTTAATAAAATATTTGCGAGAAAAGCTTGAGGATGCTGACATAGATCACCCTCGCTTTTTATTCTTTAATATGTAGGAATAATTATTATGATACTTTCTTTAGTGTGTAAGGTTTTCTGTAATTGTCTTACCTTTATCAGTCACTATAGGCTAAGTTGTGCTGCAGTAATAAACAATTCCAAAAATCTCAGAGGACTCCTCTTTTGTTCGTGTACTTTGTAGATTGACTGCCACTCTGCTCCATGTTCCTTCATTTCAGGGTGTAGGCTGAAGAAGCAGCCCTTTGCTGGGACATCGCAAGTGGGATGGGAGAGGACACGAGGGATGGAGGAGTCACGCAATAGCCCGTAAAGCTTCGGCACAGAAGCAGCGCATGTCGCCTCCACTCGCATTTCACTGGCCAAAGTGGGTCAGGTGGCCAGACGGAAACACAGTCACGTGGGAAGAGTATAATCTTCTGTGTTGGGAGACCCACTGAGGAGTAACAGGTAAGAGGGGCAGCAGACATTTTGAAGAGTAGTGCAATATGCCTCCTTATCCTAGGCAAGATAAAATTTAAGCCCCTTAAAATAGACACGTTTTTCTCCTTCTGTTTAGTTTACATATATAGGATGGAACTTTTACTCTTCTAAGTCTTGTGCTTTTTTTTTTTTTTACTAGAAAGTAAATTTAACTTAATTTCACTTTTATGGGAGTCAGTCTGATCCCAAATCAGCAGTTCTCAAAATATGTGGAGGGAACTCTGGTAGCCCCTGAGACACTGTGAGGACAAAACTGTCTTAATAGTAATACCAAGTTGTTACCTCCGTTCTCACTCTCATTCTCTCATGAGTGTGCGCCGGGGCTTTCCAGATGCTACATGACATGTAATATTGGAACAGACTGAATAGAGGGGCAGATATGAGAATCCAGCTATCTACTATGAAACCAGGCATTAAAGAGATTAGCAAAAAATGTAAAACAATATCACTCTTCTTACAGATGTTTTTGTTTTGGAAAATATAGTTGTGCTTTATAAAAATGTTGTAATAAATTTTATCTTGATAAGATTAGCAAATATGTATTTAAAAATTTCACCTTTAATTTCTAATATAGCAAATGTCAGTACTCATAACACATCTAAATAATAGCTCTTTGTGGGTATTTAATAACTTTGATCAGAATGTTAAGGAGTTCTGAGGACAAAATGTTTGAGAACTTCTGTCCTAAAATGATGTGACAGGCCCTGCCTGTCTCAATGAGAGTATTAGTGGAAGGATCATTAAACACAGCTCAAGTTTCCTTCGCTATACTGAAGATAGCGTGGAGCCCAGTGGATTCCTATAAATACTGTTATTTTTCATAATCATCACCAGTGTTCCATATCTTGTACCTCCTGAAGGGGAGAGATGATTAGTTTGTTAAAGAAGGTTGGTTGCATGAATTATTTCCAGCCTTGAAGAAGTTCACAGCTTGATGTTACACCAGTAATGAATAAGAAAAATGGCAGTACATAACCCTGAAAAGAAATATGTGGCTTTCTAATAAGAGGCACTAGTAATTTAACGTTGTCTTGGAACTTTATCTTCATGTCTCACTAGCTTCAATACAGAAGAACTGGAAGCAAACCACACATTTACCCTGATGAATAATAATAATGAAGACTACTTTGTGGAGAGCCTTTATTCAGGTTCTGTAGTGTTTCTCATGTACGAACTAATTAAGCTTACTTTCACATTTGTGACCAAGCTCAGCAAGTTTTTTTTTTTTTTTATCTTCCCCCTACTTCTGCCTTTGGAGTATGCCAGTGCCCTTCTCCCCAAAGAGGTATCTCGCAATAAAAGGACAGAATCTTTTATCTCTTTTGCAGAATTCTTGTCAGATAACCTTGTTCTGAACATTAGTTCTCAAAGGATAGTTCTGAAGGGGCATCTGGACATGCATGCTTGTGTGTGTGTGCATACGTGTGCATGTGTGTGTTTTGGTATTCCATGCCAGAAAGAACTTTTCTTCTTCTGAGAAGCTGATAGTGCTATTTACCAAACAGTGAGAAGTATGTAACATGCTGCATTTCATTTTTTGCCTTGGCTTCCTGGAAGCTCAGTCCTCACATATTTACTTTCGGTGATTTTTAATTCTTTTTTATTGTAAGTTACTTCCATTTTGGAAGCAGGCCCAAGATGTAATATTAATAAACGAACAGCAACAGTAAGCCAGTTAGATGCGGGACAGCCTTCAAATAAAGATAGAATCAGTAGCTATTGCATTTGAAAGGCTTAGCTAGGACAGGAATTCCTTCTTGAGGACCATGTATCTGCCACTGTTACTTGAAATCCCCTCCATCAGGGTCCCTCCTTTTAGGTAAGATATTTGGTCTTTTGAAAGCTGCTAAGTTACAATGAAAACATGCTATTGGGAAGAGTCCAACCTCAACCCATCGGCCCTTATTGAGGTCATGGCAAGGCTGTGTTTATCTGCCTGGTCTGGCTGAGAGCATAGTCCTGATGAGATGGGACAGGAGCTCGGAATTACTGCAAAGGACTGGCGGGTCATGTGGGGCTCTCAGGCATCCCAAGAAAACATAAAGAACTGGTACTGGGGCTTACGGACTGGGGAAAGGTTGGGCTCACCACATGGAAAGGAAATGAGTATCACTGTTCACCATTTCACTGTTGTACTGATTAAGAAAGAGGCTATGGCAGGTTTGGAAGGAGGGAGAGAGACCGGAGGAAGCCTTGGTCATGTAAGAGTCTAGTTGTCATTCTGCTGGTTCCACAGAGGGGTCTGGTACAGCAATGGTTGACACTTGTAAAACTCATCTTTGTCCTCTTGTCTAATTGCAGTTAACCACCAGGCTATTGCTAGACAATAGTAGAGACGTGGATAACTTTCATTCTTCTGGATTTTAACAAGTGTTTCTATAGTTATTCACCTTTAAGTGTTAAGCTGCTTCTTTTGAGATCTACATAGTTACTTATCCTTCCCTAAATATACATTAGTTATTATGTTACAGATATAACCACATATTTCTATATCCATATTGTCCTACCTTATTAAGAGTTTTATGAGGAATGAGTATTAAATTTTACTAAATTCCTTTGTTAGGTATGTATTTATATGATCACTTGGTTTTTTTCCTTTGATCTATTAAGGTAGGGACTTATATGAGTAGATTTCTTAATATTGAATTATTTTTGTATTTTTAGAATAGAAATTCCCTGAGGTATTGGTCTTTCAATGTATTGCTGGCTTCTCCTTGTTAAGGTTCGTTAGGTTTTGAAGCCACTAGTATTTGGACTTTTTGAAAAGAATTGACAATCTCTACTTCTTTCTCTAGGCCATGGAACAGGTTTGGGTAATCTTGGAATGATTAGTTCCTTGAAAATTTAAGAGAATTCATCCCTGGACCTGTCAAGGCCAGCTGTTTTTCTCAAGGGCAGTTATTTGCAATTTTTATAATTGCTATCAAACTTACCTTTTTTTTCTTATATCACTTCTTTGGTGAATTTTGATAAACTTTTTCCTAGAAAATGTTTCATTTCACCCAGGTTTTCAAATTTACTAACATAGAGCTGTACATCATTCTTCTATTATTGCTTTATACAACATTATTTTTTAATATTCCATCATGTGGATGGAATATAATTCATGTAACTAGTTCCTATTATTGGACATTGAAGTTGTTTCTGAATATCTTCTATTTTAAATAATGGCCTGAGAAAAAAACGTGTAGGTTCATCTTTGCACACATTTTACTAGTAGTTTTAAGGTAGTTGACTGATCAGTGAAACCAGTTTTTCTTCTTGAGTTCTACGTCAACTCTGCCTTCCTCCCCCATCTTGTTGAGAGGAGTATAAGAAAGAGTTTGAATTCACATCTCACCCCTGCCACTTAATAAATGGGGACCTTAGGGAATTAATCTCTCTGCACCTTAGTTTTCTCTTAGGGAGAGTGTAGATAATGGTAGTAACTTCAGTACTCAGTACAAGGACTGGAAACCCAAGTATTTTAAGGAGAAAGGAATTTAATACAGGGGGTTATCTACTTATGCAATTGTTGGCAAAGTTGGAGGAGCAGTCACTCATCTGGACCTCCTAGAATGATTCCCCATCCCAGAACTGACCCACCAGGGGAGCCGATCCCTCTGAAGCCACCGTGGGAACTGTTGAGTTCAGGAACAAACTGCTGAGGTGTCATGTTGCCACTGCTTCTGCTTCAGGTGCCCAGGAAGCTGGAAGAAGGACTGTAATGCTGCTGCAGAAAAAACTCACATTTCCACCACAGCTTGCCAGAATGAAACTTCCAAAGGGGGCAGGAAGCAGCCTCTGCCTCATTTCTGCCTTCCCAAACTCATGCAAATCCTTACAATCAGTGAGACCTAATTTACATGCAAAACTGAGAGAGCTCCGCAGGAATCTGAGCAACAGTTTCCAGCTTTGCAGCCTAGAGGTTGAGCAAGCCAGTCCATAGCCAAACACCCTGCATGAGATTGTTGTGAAGATTAAATAAAAATAATTTATGCAGGTGCCTGGTACAGAGTGTAATGCAATCAGTATGGTTATTTATTATTGTTTATTAAGAGAAAATTGTGTGCGGAGATTGCATTCATTTACTAGGGATGGGAAAACTAATATAATGTTTCTTTGCTGTCCTCAGAATATTCCCAGTAAAAATAGGAAGTAGATACTAAAGAAAAAATTATATCACAACAAACAAAAGTGCTATGAGAAAGAAAGGGACAGGGTAACTGGTGGTGGTGTGTGTTACTTCATTTGTTCATTCACTAAAAAATAGATTTACCAACCCAACTCATTATATGGACTAGGCCTAGTGATGCTAGGGGCTGGGATGCAGAAGTGAGCCAGACAGGGTGTTGTCCTTGCTCTGTGGGGGGTGTGTGTGTGTGTGTGTGCGCGCGTGCGCGCGCACGCAGGGGGCAGTGGGGATTGGTGGGAGAGTCAGAGGGAAAGGCTTTACAGAGGAGGGGACATCTGGGCTGGATCTTGATGGATGAAGAAGATTTTCAGCAGAGAAGGGAAAGAAGACAAGAACAGAATCATAGAAGCAAGATTTATAAAGGACTTTAGGCATCAGCCTAGGGCAGTGTTTCCCAAAGTGTGTTCCACAGACTACCAATCCCCAGAGTGATTCCCTGAAGGGATAGTTCCAGGGTCAGGCACCATTTAGAGATCATGAGAACTATGAACACATTAAAATATTGAGAAGGTTTACAGTATAGTATCATTAAGTCCGTTTAACTCAGTATTTCTTAAATTTTTGAGCATGTAAAGCTTTGATGTAATATCTTTTAGCAAAGGACCCACTTTGGGAAACATAGTCCCAAGGTAAGCAACCACTTTATTCCATGGATGGCAAGATGAGGTACAGAGAGGTTAAGGGTCACATAGCTACCTTATAGGTTCTAAGGAGCCAGGGACCATGTTATTCTCCAGCACTTTTATTTCCCCAGCAATTAACCCAGTACCTGGCACAGAATAGATGTGAAAAAAATATTTGGGATGAAACATTGGTGAATCAATGATATAAACTAGAAGAGAACTCAGAAACCTCAACATTCAGATTTATGTTTTTACTAATATATACCTTTCAGCTAATGGGAAGCATTTCCAGAAAGACACAGGGAGAAATTCCCCCCACCAGGGTTATGTAGAGACTTTTCCCTTTCAGGTAGGGTTGCCAGATAAATGCAGGACGCATGTAATATTTGGGACATGCTTACACCAAAAAATTATTCATCGTCTCTCTGAAATTCAAATTTAACTGGGTGTCCTATATTTTTATTTGCTAAATCTGGCAACCCTACTCTTAGGGGAACAATATGGAAACCTTTCTACTTGCTAAATGTTGTTGCTAATCACCTTGAAAAGTGATTCATATACAGAGGTATATTTTACTTTCCAGTATATCACAGGGTCGATCCCTTTTAAGTGGGTCTAAGAAGATAAACCAATTGTGTACAACTTCATTTCTTTCAAGTTCCTGCTGAGAGGGAAAGCTTTTGTGTAAACAGGGAAGTGGCAAAAATATTTATCTCATCAGCCTGGGCCCCCGCACATGGGAGGGAGCACCCAGAGAATTCTTCCAGCCAGGACACTGCTGCCCCCTTTTATGATCCAGCCAACAGGAGAAGCTTGGGGACAGAGTTGGAAAGATGCATGTGAAGAAACGGGGAAGACAAACTTCTAAATAATGAGGCTCTTCAGACAGAACACTTGCTATTAGACACCCCAATCCAGGTTTATGTTTCCAAAAGGTGATACATTTAGCCATAAAATTTCTGGAGCTTGGACTAGGTGATTCCTTCATTTTGTGCAGTGCAGACCTGGATGTAGATCACAAATTATAATGCTTTTAAAAGCACTCTTGTTCTCCATTCATCTTTGTCCCTGCCCCGCAAAGATGCACTGAGACCTCTCATGAACCATCTGTTACTACTTTGCCAGGAGGATCCTGACCTTAAGACAGTTAAACAATTAAAAAGAGCACTAAAAAAACCCCCAAGAAAACAAAAACCCCAAACCCTTCCTGAAACATTCTCTGCTCTTTATACTATGAGTGGCTTAGGCTGTTCACTTTGCTTTCATCCTCAGCTTGGTGTGAATTATATGTGCTTTTGTAAACCCCAACTTAAAACCCTGTATGTCTTTAGATAGCTTTTTACACTGCACTCCTTTATGTGGGTCATTTCTCATGATACACTGCAGTGATTCTACTTCTGCAGAGAAGGGTAAGGACTTGGTTAAAGTGTTGATTAATTGCACTTTTCATTCATTGGTTTGCTCATTTTACAAACATTTAAAAAAATGCATACTGTCCAGGAACTGTGTGCATGGCACCGGAGAAACAGATAAAGCACAGCCCGTGTCCTCAAGGAACTGGCAGGCTAAACAAATATTTGCAATTCAGCGTGAGAAGTCAGTAGAGGTGCTGCTAAGAGGGGCTGGCTGAATGATCAACTTCGCCTGTGGGAGGTGGAAGGGGAAGGGAGAACTGCACAGAGGAGATTTAGGAGCTCACTCCTGAGGAATAAATAGGCATTTTCTAAGTGCAGAGAAGGCAGAATGGGAACAGCATGTGCAAAGGCAAGGAAATATGAAGTGTTAGAACTTGTTCAGTGAGAGGCCTCTACAGCTAAAGCTGACCCATTGGGATCCGGGAAGAAAATAGCATAACTTCTTACCTTTATTTTTATGTAAAAGTAAACTTTACTAATATTAAGTGTATGACTTACAGTTGGGCATATGTAATTTATCAAAAAGTGTATGTTTGGCTGGTTGCAAGCTCAAAAACACTTTACCAAAAGGGGGCGCTCACGATCATACTAATTTGGCTACCACTACTGGAGTGGTAGAGCTAGGGATTCAGTTCCTGGCCCCCAGCTCAGGCTGCAGCAGTGCCAACAGGAGTCTAGATAATCATGTTTCCTTTAGTCCAGAGTACCTCAAAGTATGGTCAATGGAGACAGAATGCCTAGAGTGCTTGCTAAAAAAAGCAAATTCTCAGGCCTATCCCAGGTCAATAGAATCAGCATCTTTCAGCAATAGGACCCAGGAACTTATAGTTGTAACAGCTCCCCAGGTGATGCTTAATGTCTTAGTCGACTCAAGCTGCCATAATAAAATGCCGCAGACTGGATGGTTTAAACAACAGAAATTTATTTTCTCACAGCTTTGGAGTCTGGAAATACCATGGTTAAAGTTCCATTTGGTTCAGTCTCTGGTGCGGGTTCTCTTCCTGGCTTGCAGATGGCCACCTTGTCCATGTGTCCTCACATGGTGCAGAGAAAGCGCTGGTGTTTCCTCCTCTTTATATAAGGGCACCCGGTCTATTGCGTCAGGGCTCCACCCTTATGATCCCATTTAAGCTTAATTACCTCCTTAAAGTCACATAGGGGGTTAGGGCTTCAACATATGAATTTTGGGGGGACATAGTTCAGTCCATAGCTCCTATGTTCACTGAAGTTTGAGGACCACTGCTCTAATCTAACCAATAAGAAGCAGCACTGTCAGGGATAGCTTCTGATGTAGGCCTCTTTATTCCTTAGTCTGGACACAAAGGAAGAGCCAGAGAATTTGGAATTTTCAGCATCCCTATTGCCTTACAGACTAATGCTATTCAGTAAAAATGTATTGGGGGGTGACAAATGCAAATCACATTTATAATTAATAGTTTTTTAGAAGCCACATTGAAACAAAAAGCAAAAAAAGGGTGAAAATAATTTTAATAATTATTTAGTTTAATATATCCAAAATATTATCAATCCAACATAAAATCAATATAAAAGGTTATTAATAAGATACTTTACAATTTTTTTTGTATTAAATCTTTGAAATCCTACATGTATTATTTTACACTTATTGCACATCTGATTTCAAATTAGCCAGATTTCAGATGCTCAGGGGCTACATGTGGCTAGCGGCTACCATATTGAACAATCTGTGCTAGATTATTATAGCCTTCAATTCAGGGCTTGAGGAGGCAAAGCAGACAAGGTGTGTTATGAACATGCTGTGCAAGTAACAGCATTTCTAAGAAAGGCTTTATGATTATGATTATCCTGAAATGTTTCTGTGAACATGACTCCCCTCTAACCAGCAGCTTAAGATGTCAGGTTTAAGCAGAGAACAGAAACTGAAGGCTCATCCTAGCAGTTGAAGAAATTGTCACCACTCAGTGTTTTGTTTACCATTTACATAAGAAATCACAGTCTGCCAGAGCTGTCTGATGACTGAGCCAGGCTGACCAGATGATAGTTTGCCCTTACATGAAAACTGAGCTGCATTTGATTTATCATCCTCGGTTGTCACTTCTCACCTCCACCGAACCTTTCCTGAGACCACTGTTGATGTCACTTCAAAGGATCAGACCTGGATTTCCTCTGTGAAGAGTGTATTAACCCTAAAACAGCCTCCTTCAGACAAAGAAGCATCTGTAGTTAGTGTTGGGGGTGGGGAGAGCATATGGAGAAAGTTCCTTGAACTTTATATCATGAAGGAAGCATTGGGCAAATTGTGAGGTTAACTTTATCCACATCCCACAAGACCAAGAGGCTCCGGCGCTATAACCATGTTACTGGTGCTGGGTTGTCTCTTGGGACCCACTAGAGTCCAGATGCTTCCAGTTACTTTAAAGACAACAAATTCTTGTCTTGTTGGAGGAAATTGGGGGTGTTTGGCTGGAAAAGAGAAAGTTTGGTGGGAGAGGGCAGATATTTGACAGCTTTGGGAAAAGGAATCACTCATTCTGTATAGTTGAAAAGGGCAGAGTTAGAACACAGTTTTAGCTCAGACTAAAGACATATTTAATGAGATTGTGGCATCATTAATAAGACACAGACATCAGACTGTTTCCCTATGGAAACATTTATTGAGTACCTATTTTGGGTCAAGCACTGTCACTTATATTATTTCATTTAAATTTCACAGCATTCCTGCAAGGTAAGTCATACTAGCTTGTTCTAAACGTGGTGTCTCCCTGCCACAAGGCCTGATGACAGCAGCTGGGGGTGAGGAAGCCATTCGCCCTGTTGCTGGGACCTGCTGAGTACTCAGCTTTCCCAGCAGGCTCTGTGCTCCAGACAGGAAATCAAATGTAAGTGTCATTTGCTTTCTGTGCTGGATGGGAAAAGAGAAAATGTGTGTGTTCTGTACAGCGGAACTTGAATTTAACATGAGAGAAACACTAAAACAACTAGCACAAAGTTGCAGAAGGTTTTTATTTAAACCAGTACTTCCCATTCTCACTAATAATGTATGTCATGTCAGAGTCTAAATTCTCTTCTCTATGTGCATTTTAAACTTTTTTCTAGCCTGAACAAATTGCATGTCCATAATCACTTTTTTTTTTTTCGATTTGTATTTATTTATTTGACAGAGAGACAGCGAAAGAGGGAACACAAGCAGGGGGTGTGGGAGAGGGAGAAGCAGGCTTCCCGCGGAGCAGGGAGCCCAATGTGGGGCTTGATCCCAGGACCCTGGGATCATGACCTGAGCTGAAGGCAGATGCTTAACGACTGAGCCACCCAGGCACCCCTCCATAATCACTTTTTTTGTTGAGATATATCATGTAATGTCCATGAAAGAATATGTTCACAATGCAGTTCTAAAATGGATGTTGGTTTTTCTTTTGTCCTACAGGCAGAATGGGTTGAGGCTAGAGCTGCCTCCTAGCTCTTGTGTCAGGAAGTGGACATAGATATCTGTATGTGATACAAACATATAAAATATTAAATGGCTAATATTAACAAGTACTTATTATGTGGCAGGCATTGTTCTAAGGGCTATGGGTCTCAACTCATTGTTTCTGACTTATTTCCCATAACATAGATACTATTAGAACCCCCACTTTATAGAAGAGGAAACTGAAGCACAGAGAGGTACATCACTTGCCCAGGGTCACAAAGGTAGTAAGTGGTAGTCAAGATTCAAACCAGCTATTCTAACTCAAGAGACCATAAACACAAGAGCTATCTTGTCTTTTGGTGTGGCATAGCATAATTTTTCTCCTACTCCAGCAGAGAACAAGCACACTCGTAAGGCCCTAATAGAGATTAGACTTGCATAGTCCAGTGTGGTCACCACACATGACTAATGAGTGCTTGAAATGAGGCCAGTCCAAACTGTGATGTGCTATAAGAATAAAATGCATATTGGATTTTGAGGACTTCATATGAGAAAAAGAATGAGGGGTGCCTGGGTGGCTTAGTCGGTTAAGCATCGGACTCTTGATTTCCCCTCAGGTCATGATCTCAGGGCGCTGGGCATGGAGCCTGCTTGGGAGTCTCTCTCTACCGCTCCCTCTGCCCCTCCTCCCTCTCTCTCTCTATCTTAAAAAAAAAGAATGCAAAACATCTCTTTTGTAATTATTTCATATTGATTAAATATTGAAATAATTCAGGAATATTGGGCTAAATAAAATCTATTAAAATTAATTTCACCCATTTGTTTTAACTTTTTAAAGTATGGCTTCTAGAAAATTTAACACATATGACTTGCCTTTGTGACTAACATTTCTATTGGACAGCACTGGCCTTGACATTTGCTTATTCACTTGTTCACTCCTTCATTCCTATGTCTTGGTACCCAGGAGGCACGAAGGATGGAATCTAGCAGTCAACAAGACAGACTTGGCATCTGTTCTCATGTCGCTCAGTACCCTGGAGAGGCTGGTGGGTTGGGGGTGGGAATGGACTCTAAGAAGTAATTACCTGAGGAGTTAATTAGTTACCATCATTACTATTAAATAGGAGAAGGAGTTTGCTATGAAAGAATACGCTATGGGCACCTAACCCTTGGGTGCCACGCAATAAATATTATTCATTCAGTAAATATTTGTTGAGTGAAAGATTGAATCTGGGGGATTAAGGAGGCTTCCCCGAAGAAATAACTTCCAGAGAGAGTTCCAAGGAATGAGGAGAGAAGAGAAATATTGGGAGCTTCTGCTGTGAGCACAGGCCCTGCGGGGCTGGGTGGCTTTGGCTGATTCTCCCCTTACAACAGGAACAGACGACTCTGGGCTGGTTTGATGGCACAGCTGTGCCCACGCATTTTGTGGGGTGCACAGACATGTGGGGGAACTGTGCTCTGCCCTGGAGGCATTTCAGGGAGCTGGGCAGGACGGGGGCACCCTTGCCTCCCCCCAGCCGCAGGCAGTGCTCAGCACCCCCAGCTCCAGGACCTCAGTTTCCTCACGTGGTGATGGCTGCCGGGGCTTCCTCTCCTGCTCCTCTGTGCCCCCACCACTAGTTTTGCCTCAGCAGCATTTCCCTTCATTGCACGATTTTATTTTGTTGTTGTCGCTGCCCAGTATAAATGAGACCTCGAGGAGGGAGAATGACTTTTAAATCTTTTGTGACCCTGGAGTACAAAATGTTCCCAATTTCTTCCCCTGAGCAGTTTGCATTTCTGTAGCAAGCAACAGAAGAGTGCTTATTCTTGTTGCTAACAGTGTAGCTTCCAGGAGAGGAGAGGGGAGGGGGTGAACCTGCCCTCTGGGTGCCCAGGCTGGGTGGCTGTAGCCTGCCCCAAGGAGGAGAGAGCGGGGAGCAGGGCTGGGGGCAGCGGGCGGCTTTGGGCAGCTTGGGAGGAAGGCTGGGCACTTGCCCTTGGGCTTCAGGTTGTGTGGAACGTCACGCCTGTGCCGCCTCTGGGGAGTTGATTCTTGGACGAGTCTCCTTCAGTTTTCCGTGCACCTGATCCCAGGTTGCCAAGTTACCCAATGAGCCGGAAAACAATAAAACCACCATAAACCCAGCTGGGGGTGGTTTTGTTGGATTCTGAGCCTGTATATCTTGCCTGGATCTTATATTGGGCTTGAACACAAAGAGGGCTATCCCAGGGTGGGTAACAGTTTCAACAGGGAAATTACGCCTAGTGCCCTGAACACACTGGGCACCCGACAAATATTTGTTAAACCAACAAATAAGAATTTGCAGGAAGGAGTACCATTTTAGTTAATTTGCTACACATGTACTATCTGGGCGGGAGGTCAAGCCAGCAAAGTATTATGATGTGGTTTGGTAAACATTGTGTAGCTTTATTCTCATTGTCATGAAAACCCAACTGAGTCTCAGTTGGGCTCGTTTCTGAAGTCTCTTCCTGCTCAGATTCTGTGATTCTTTGAAGGATGCTTGGGCCAGGGACAGGCTTCAGATCTGTAGGAGGGTTATCGTCAGGCTTTCTATCTAGCGGTGGCAACTGCTTCTTTGCTGCAGGGTGTTTCAACTTCACTACTGTCTTTGGGGCTGGATGATTCTTTGTAGTGGGGGCCACCCTGCATGTTGTAGGATGTTTAGCAGCATCACTGGCCTCCTACATTTCCCCATCTGACCCAAGTGAGGAAAAGCACGCCGCTTCCCGACATTCTCCAGTGCCGCCTGGGAGGCGAAACTGCCCCTTCGTGAGAACCCCTGTTCTGTAGGAATAAAGGAGACAGCACTGCAGACGGGGTGAAAAAGCCCATTATGCAAAAAGCAGTTTCTGCTGGAATCTCCCATACAGCATGCAGGTTTGTGCATCTATTTTCCCAAACCATTTTATTTAGCACACATTAAAATTGACCTTTCTTAGTGCTCACTGCTTGCGGTGGGTGGAGGGGTGGAGGGCCCCTGAAGCACAGCGAGGTTCTAGGGGTGAATAACTCAACATGGGCAATGTCTGCCCGCTGTGTCATCCTTCTGTCCATCCTTCCTCCTCTATTCCTTGTGTACGGTAGTGGTTCTAGACCCTGAATGTACACTAGAATCATCTGGGAGGCTTCTCCAAAAATAACATGCCTGGCTCCCTGGCCAGGATTCGGACTGGACATCCGTTATCAACTGTGAAGCTAGGGCTGGGAGCCTTTGGTGTGGCAAAGAGCGTGGGCCTTGGGACATGCTGGGCTTTAGTCTCAGTGGGCCAGACTTCTCTGAGTTTATTGTTCAGGAAACGGAATAATTATAGCTTTCCTGTGTGGTGATAAGTAAATGATGTAACGTTCGAAGGAATGCACCTTATTGTGAGGTGTGTATGAAGTGCTCAATAAATGCCCTTGCCTTCCTGGCCTGTTTTTCCTGATCTACTTCCTCTCTGCCTGTCTTTTTCCCACTGGGCCCCAGGCAGTCTCAGGCCAGTCTGGTATCTCCGTGTGGCCGATGTTGTGAGGTTGTCTCTCACACAACTCACAGTGGAGCCACGCAAGCTCCCTGGCACCTGGAAAGCGGCAGTTTCTGCACATTTCTGAGGCACTAGGCCATGGCAGGGCTCAGAGGGCTCTGCTGGTGTATTCCTGGAGAAGTGATCAGGGGAGTCAGCAGTGAGCTGCTAGGTGGGACCAAGGAAGCACATTTCTGTCCAGGAGTGTGTCTTGATCACAATGTATTTTTGTTTGTTTTTGAACGGGGAGGCAGATGGCTGCGGCGGGGCCTGTGCACTCAGGAGTCTGAGTCAGCAGAAGCTGCTGTGAGGAGAGGTGCCATTTATTCTTTCATTCATTTACCCATTTAAGTCATTGCCTTTTTAAAGGCCCCTAGAATTGGAACAGCACCTGTGTTATGATGACCTGGAAGGTGATAAATACCCTTGGAAAGAGTGTTCTTGTGTATGTCTGTTGGCCCTCCTGGAGGCTACTGACCAGCCATAATGTTTAATCAAGAGCCGGGGGTCCCTGGGAACCTATCTGTGCCTGGGCTTTAGAAAACCCCACCATTTTATCAGGCAGAAATTAGTAGCCACAGATGTATTAGCTGGGAGTTGAAGTAGGCTTGTAAAGAAGTACAAAAGTTATACCCTCACCAAATTATTTCCCCCATTAATTCTCTTCCCTTGCTTCCACTGCTTATAAAAATATGAGAAGAATGTTTTTCAGTGGTTTGCCTGAAAAAGCTAACTCTGGGCAGGTGCTTTGTAACCAGAAGCCCTGGGTAGATTGTTTACCCTGCCTAAGAAACCCACTATGGACATTTCACTAGACCATGGTTCTCAACCAGGGGTGACTTTGTCGCTCAGGCAACATTTGGAAATGCCTGGAAACACTTTTGATTGTCACAATTAGGGGAGGATGCTACTGGCACCTAGAGACCAGAGGCCATGGATGCTGCCGCTAACCATCCTGTAAGGCACAGGACAGGCCTGTCCAACAAAGAACTACCTAGTCCAGAATGTCAGCAGCGTCAGGGTTGAGGAACCCCATGTTAGACACACCGGTGTCTAGGGCGGGCTCTGTGCTGGCGCTGGCTTGTGAGCCACAGGCGCCTCTGCCCGCCCAGAGTCCGGCTCTCACCTGCTCAGACAGCTTGCTCGGCTTGCTGATGGTCCTCGTTAGATCTGGGCGCACTGTGGCCAAACCGTGGTGGTGACAACCGTATGCACAACTCTTTTGTTAATTCCTACTGTGCCTTCACCGACATTATCTTCCTGAATTCTCACAGCGGTCCCGGATCACAGAGAGGAGGGTACAGAGCCTCAGACAACTGAAATTGCCTGGCCAAGGCCACGCGACTCCTAAGTAAAGGAGTCAGGGTTTATACCCAGGTCTTTTCCCTCCAGAGCTGGGGTCGCTTGTTCCTGAGAAAACCAAAGGGAATGGCAGTGGCTAAGCCATTCTTTTCCTCTTTCATTCAGCTTGGGGATAGATTTTGCCCAACAGTTGGTTTTCCCTTCCTTTAGGTAACCTATAGTTGGACTAAATTTTCACCTTTGTAACTTTTTAACTCTCCCTTGATTCCTTATTTATGAGTAGTGATTTTGTCCAGTACCCTTACCTAAGTAACAGCAATATCATGTCACACAATGGGTAGGGTGACTTGCTTGAATTTCTCAATATGGAGGCTAGCTAAGGAAAGTGGGCTGCAGTGTTCTTTGGCTTTCTCTGGATACCTCCAGATGTTCCTCATCCGGCCAGGATGACACTGCTCCTGTGTACATCAGCTGTGAGGAGGCAGAAGCTCGGTGACCCCCGCCCCAGGCTGCCCATGTCCAGTGTCTGGGAAGATTTGTCACCCACACAGCCATTGTGACTCTGAGACCCCTCTGAGCAGCTATGGGGAGGTCTCCTGGGGCCCTGGGTACATGGGTAGCCAGGCCATATACTTGATTCTAAGATAGGTTCCAGCAAGTAGGCTTGTCACACTGCCTCTTTGGGACTCAGTTTCTGTATCTGAAAATGAGGAGACGTGCTCTTTGCCACTCTGTGCTTTTCTATCTCTGTAATCTTATAGTTCAAGGCAGAGAGAAGTTTGAGTTCCAATGTAAGGAGTAGGGCTGGAGGGAAAAAGTCCAGAGAAATTTTTATTTGCCAAATCAGAAGGGAGGAAGAAACTTCAGGCTAGGGCTCCCATGATTTGACTTTAAGTAAGCTTCTATGACTTCCGCAACTTCCCACTTTTGTTATTTTGTTTTCTCTTTATTGATTAGCAGAAAACCCTGAAAGTGGGGTGTAAACAGAGAGGAAAGAGGCAGACTGTTTCTGGAACTCTCAAAGACACTATCCCTTAGATCTGACTTCATGCTCGCCCCTCCCCAGAGTATCTCTCTTCTGGAGAAGGCCTGCGGAAACTTTCTCTGGTTCTTCAGGCTAAATACCCCTGAGTAAAAGCTCTCTCTTCCTCCTCCTCCACCTTCTGCCCAAAGACTTTGGTCTGGCCCCCAATATCTCCTCCACAGAGAAGGAGAATCTGCCCCTATTCACAGGCCCTGTCACACAGGCAAGCATGACACGGCCCTGTATTGCCTGGATCCCGCTGACAGTTTGGGGGCTATCCCTCATGTGGAGGGAGGTCCTTAGGGTAGATTGTCCAGTGAGCGAGGCCTGTTAGATTCCCTCTCTGGGGAATCTTTGAATTAGGAGTCATAGGGGAACAGGGAACATTCAGCTAAGAGATCCTGAGCATAAAGGTTAACAGTCTGTTTTCCAGGTGAGGAAATTGAAAGATGAAAGATGATCAGTGAGGGTTAAGATTTGCATTCATGGTAGAACCTGGGAAGTCTGGGTGTGCTATTTCCTGCCTTGATCATCTGCTGTTCTGGCTGCTTTGGGGTAGACAAAACAAGTTAGGCCCCTGCCCTGGCAATTTATGCTATGAGGCACAGCTATTAGAAGAGGCTCCAGCAGTATTTGTTTTCTGACTTGCTCTTTGCTTGGAAGTCTCCTAGTACAAGTGGGAATTTGGATTTCACAAAGAACAGTGCAAGTGTAAAATCCACTCTTTAAAGCCCAGCTTGGAGCAGGCCTTAGGCAAGGTTGTAATGGCTGTGAAGTTGCTTTCTAGTTCCACGAAGGCCTTTTTTTCTCTGTTCTTCCATCTATTCCCCTAGCTCCACAGCTACTTTTTACAAAATTTCCCAAAGTAGGAAAGGAAAAAATGACTGTTAACATATTACTAAGTGAAAGAAGTCAGTCTGAGAAGGCTATAGGCTATCTGATCAACTCTGTGATGTTCTGGAAAAGGCACAACTATGGAGATAGAGAAAGATCGGTGGCTGGGAGGGGTTGGGGGCAGAGGGGAGAGATGAATAGGCAGAGCACAGAGGATTCTCTGTGTGATACTGTAACGATGGATATATGTCCTTATACGTTTGTCCAAACCCATAGGAGGTATAACCCCAAGAGTGAACCCCAAGTAAACCATGTACTTTGGATGGTAACGATGTATCCATGTAGGTTCATGGATTGTAACAAATGTTCTACTCTGTGAGGGAATGTGGGTCATGTGTGGGGGTAGAGGGTTATGGGAAATCTCTGGGCCTTCCTCTCAATTTTGCTGTGAACTTTAAACTGCTTAAAAAAAAAAAGTCTTAAAAAAAATAGTCCAAACCCAACAAAAACAAAAAATGACTGTTAAGAGAGAGTGTTCCTTATATTCCTAGATAATTTTACCTTTTGAAGACCTATACATACCCTTTAAACCAAAAAAAGAGTTGCAAATTGTGTATCAGAAAAAACTGCATCACAATAAAAAGTAGTTAATAGTCAGCAGCTTCTCTGTACCTGGCAGCTGTGGTCGACATTGTTGCTTCCTAACTCTCAGTCATTCCACACCATGTTCTCCTACTTGCTAGCAGAGGCTTGGTGTCCAGTTGCCCGCCCCCCCCCCCCCCCCCCCCCCCCCCCCCGCCGACTCCCTGCCCATGTGCTCCAGGAAGGTGACTGTACCTCAGTATCAGGAGGTGCGTGTTCCATAGGTCTAAGCTAATCATGCTACCTGGATTCTTGTTGCCAGGAATTCTTTTAGATATGGGAATACAATGCAGACCTGGTCAGTGAGACAGAAGGGGGCTCTTAGGAAAGGTTTCTTCCTTGTTGTAAAGACTTTTTCAGGCCAGATCCGCCAGTCCACTCTTCTGCTGGTCATTGTTGCATGAGGTAGTGTTGTTTGGAGCGTCTTCTGCCATGTTGCATCCAGTGGGAGACACATTGCTGATGGCACAGCAGAACTAAGGAGAGTGTGAATCCTTGATGATGTAAAAAACTGCTCAGTCAGGGACACCTGGGTGGCTCAGTCGGTTAAGCGTCTGCCTTCGGCTCAAGTCATGATCCCGGGGTCCTGGGATCAAGTCCCACATTGGGCTCCCTGCTTCGGGGGATCCTGCTTCTCCCTCTCCCACTCCCCCTGCTTGTGTGTGCGCTTTCTCTTTGTCAAATAAATAAATAAAATCTTAAAAAAAAAAAAACACCAAAAAACTGCTCAACCTTGGAACAGCCCATTTCTGAACTTAATATAATTCCTTATTGTTTTATCATTATACTTTTATTTGGGTCTTCTTAGTTATTTAAAGCTGAAAGCATCCTAATGGATGCTGTGCTAAATGCTTTGTGGTCTAAATGCATCATCTCAAATGATTCTCACAACTTTATATTGATGAGAAAATGGTGGCTTAGAGAGTTAAATAGCTTTTTCCAAATGACACAAGCAGCAACTGGGACCTCATACCTAGACACCTGCTTTCAAAGAGCCTGGCTCTCACCCATTATGGTCAAAAAACTGTCTCTTGCTTCTGCCTTCCTCTGGGACCTTAAGTCAGTGTCTCAAACTTGCTGAGTTTCAAGTTTCTCATCTGTGAAGAAAGACAGTACTGGACGGCCTCAGATGTCTTCCCCAACTCTAAAATTGTAGGAATACAATTCCAAATCTAAAATTCTTGGTCCCCAGTCTAGGCGCCATTGTGTAAGAATGGAGGTGGGAAAGTCCAACTCTGGATAACATAAGCAGAAAAGAAGTTTGTTGTAACATATCGGGTGGATTACAGTCAAAGTCATGTGCTTGGAATAGCCTGATGAGGAAGTCACTGTCACCCCTAAGGCTGCCCACTGGTTCTACAGCCAGCACCAGTGCCACCACCTTGTTGGACACAGGAGGTCCTTGCTGGTGGTCTCAGAATGAGTCTTAGACTGTTCTTAATTCTTCACTTGCTCCAGGGTAAAAATTGCAGATGGTGGCATTTAGGTCATATGGACTTAAATTGTATGTCCTGGTTGCCAGGGGCTGGGATCCAAGCTCAGGTGGGGTTCCCCCAGAAGCAACCCCAAAACAAGGCTTTACGGTACAAGTGGTTTGTTTGGGAGAGTGGTCCAAGGAAACACTGGTAGGTGAGTGGGAAAGTCAGGCAGGGAAGAGAATGCATCAGTAAAGGTTCTGTTAACTTACCAAGCAAGTTACCCCTGTGGACAATTCGAGCTTAATCCCATTGGGGAGTTCTGGGAGACAGTGCAGACCATGCGCCTCAAAGTTGTCCCACTGATGGACAAAGGAGCTAGGGTATTTTCCCATCAGCTCTTGCTGGTCATTGGTTGCGGGCTGCTGCAGGGTAGGAGGTGCACTGCACATTCCCTGGCACTCCCTGCTTGTCCTGCGTCCTGCATGAGCAAAGCAGGGGTCAGAGAAAGCCCTCAGGCAGTGAGCCTGAGGAGCTGGCAGTTGGAATCTGATGGTGCACGAATGCCTGACATTTGCTGACTCTCACCAACATTTCCACAAACATAGGAAGGAAGTTCAGAAGCCAGGCAACCCGCACAGTCAGTGTCTGTCATGGGGTCCTTGTGAAATCACGTCAGATAGGCAGCCACACCGCGTGTGTGTGTGGGGGGCCCACACAGACTGGGTCCTCCGGGCGCTACCAGCCACCGAGGCCAGGCCCACTTGTTAGAAATGTGGCCCGTGCAGGCTGTGGTGTCCCATGGCTCCCCACTTGTCATTTCATCGCTTACGTCACCATAAGCTTTTCGAGGGGAGATACCATCTTTGACATTTTTTACTCTCCTGTCTCTTACCAGTCGCATTCTTTACAATGCGAGGCACATAGCAGCCACTAATATGTTTAAAAATTAAATTCAATGTTTTTATAAATACTATTATTGGTAGTCTGTGTAGACTGATGGAAAACTAGAATCGTAACTATGTGGAAGGACCCTGTGAGTCCCGTAGAACACACCTTTTCTACGCTGGAACCCCTATGTAGCATTCCTGTCACAACGGATAGTCATGCTCTCATCCTGGCTTCTAGGGGCCGGTTTTGGTGGCTTGGTGGAGTGTGGCTCTATAGTCAGCCTGCCTGCTTTCGAATCGTGGCTGAGCCTTTTACTCCATATGTGGCTTTGGCCAAATTAGGTAATGTTCTGGAGCCTTAGTTTTCTTATCTACACAACGGGAATAATGGTAATGTCTCCTTCCTTAGGGTTGGAAAGGTTAATTGGAAAAAATGGACATAAATATCAATACATACGCACATAACATATATACACATGTATTGTATATCTATATCTGTACTTAGTAGATAATGTTATTTAGCCCAGAGTCAGCAAGTAGCAAACACCGCATTGGGACAGCTATTACTGCTATTCCAGAAACGGGTTATTCAGTCTCCTTGAAGATGGACTTCTTCATTTGGGAGCAGCTGCTATTGTTAGCAAGTACTTCAATATATCAAGTCCAGATCTTTTGTTCTCTAACTTCCACACAAAGGTTCAATATTGAAACTAAATTATAAATTCCCTTCTCCCAAAGGAGTGATTTTTAAACATGCATTCATCTTGTTTTGCCTTCTCCAACTAGAGAGAATTCTTTTTCATTTGCATGATTTGCTGTCAAATAAGAAAAGTACATTATCACTCCTAAGTCAGTGTTTCCCAAAATGCCTTCTGAAAACTCTACTCTCCAGAGGAAAAAGCCTCTCCTCAAGTCACAATGCCCATTTGTACATTAAAGCCTCTCAGAAGTCCCACAATAAATCCTTCCCCAAATTAAGTTGGCATGGAATCTTTTTGTCATGTCACATTTATTAATATCCCTGCAATATCCTGGCTCAGATTTTGATTTGTTTGACCTCTTTTCTACAAGGTTTTTGGTATTGGGTATCAACCAATACTACAGATATAGAAGATAAGTGCTTCATTTTCACACAAAAAAATTGAATAACATTTTGCAGTCGAAAACTTCTTTTCCCACCTCTTCCTTTTGCTCTTTTCAGAAGGACATTTTTCACTGTCTGCAAAACTGGGAAGACAGGAGGGGAAAGCAGAAGAGCCTGCTCTCTCTGCACCTGCTCTCCCCTCTCCTCTCACCAGTAAAGTTGCTCCTGCTTCTTGAAGATCAGCCGCTCCCACCACAGCAGCAGATCAAGGAAGAGTTCTGCACAGAGAAAACTTGCTGCCCTTTTATTCCCACGGTCCTTGGTGGGGAGGGGTACCCCCTAGTGAGCATGAAAAATTACACCTGAAAAGGAGGGCATATTTTCACTAGAACATATTCTTCAAACTCATCCTAATGCTCCTAAAAACTGGCTCTGAGGAATATCTGCTCCATTCATGAAATGAGTGAGTAGGCTCCTCACCCAAAGCTGAAGTTGAGAAAAAGGTCATTTCATGATTTGAATGACAATGGCTCTTCCTTATTGTCTCTGCCTCATAAAGGCAGGTAACACTCCTTTTGCGGGTAGGCTCTATAATTAGGTTTGGGGGACAGTGCCTGGGAGACGCACCGAGCCACAGGATCTCAGCACTGGATCGTCAAGCCCAGACTTTCCACTTTATAAATGAAAGAGTTATGGTCTGGAGAGGTTAGATGTTTTAACGTAAGTCACACAGTAGAGATAGCTTCTTCCTCCTGCTCTAATGATACCTTTTTTTTTTGCTTTCCTTTCTGCTCTTTCGTGTGTGTGGATTGTGGGGAGGAGAGGGGGCATATGGCTTCACAAATATGATTTTTACCTTTCCCATTTGCAGCCAAGAAGTATATTGCTGGGTTTAAGGTCTTTCTCACTCATTCAATAAATATTTATTTAAGTGCTTACTGGGTGTCAGGCATTGTGCCAGGACATTCTTCCACTGTGTCTGTTAAACAAACATGATTTATTTCCTTCTGAAGCAGGTAGAATGAGGCCCTAGGCCAGTTGCTGTACGCACCCCAAAATGCTATTTTGTATTTTCTGGTTCCTGGCAGCAGACACTTTGGCTCCCATCACTGAAGAACCCCACTGATGTTTCCAGTCCCTTGGTTTCCCTTGAACCGATTCAGTTCATGTCTGAGACCTCAGGCTCGGAGTTTTACAGAGTGGCCTGCAGGGTTTCTCCTTGAAGGGGACAAGGAGTGCTCCTCTTCCTTGAGGACTGGGGGAGTGTGGGTCTGAAGGTGGTGTCCTTGTGCCAGCCCCTCGTCTCCACAGTGTGAGGGACCTGGCTCAGCTGAATGGGGGTGTCCTCCAGATCTGTCCAGACTCCCAGATGTGAGCAGACTGATGCCAGGAGGAGGGCAAGGGAAGGAAGGTGCGTGCTCTGGCTTGTGGGTGGTCAGTACCCTGGGTTTGGGTCCTGCCCTGAGGTGTTCAGACTTAGATTCAACAGTTATTTCCTGAGTGCCTTCTCTAGTGCCGGTCACAAGTCTAGGTGCTTGCATACATCTGTAAATAAAACAGGCAGAGGTCTCTGCCCTTGTGGATTGTTCATATGAACACGGAATGTACATATGAGTGTGGAACGTTCACATGAGCGTGGGATATACACATGAATGTGGACTGTACACACAAATGTAGGATATTCACATGAATGTGGAAGGTACACATACATGTGGAATGTTCAGATGAGTGTGAATATGCATATGGCACCTTGCTGTGGATTCATTGATATGATAACTCAGTCCAGAGAAAGAATGAGGCACAGGACAGGCCCCTGAGGCTGCTTACCAGAATGGCGTAAGGGGGAGGCAATGAGGGTTTCCAAAGGAATACTTTATTCACCTCCCGAGTTTTGCTGGGCCCTGACCTGCAGTGCTCTCAACATTAAGCAGGACTTGCCAGTGTCTTTCCTTTTAATTGAGAACGCTCATCTCCTGACAATCTTGGGTAGTAGCAGGAGGGAACACCAGCCCACAGCACCTTACCTTCGTCATTCCGCCTATCCAGGGGGCTTTTTGGTGACTGGGGTCAATGTGTCAAACTTGTTTCTGCCATCAATATGAGGAAAAGAGTCTGGCAGGATGCTCCTATAACTTTCTAGAACTTGGAAATATTAAAAGGCCAACATTTCTCTGCCTAATCAAGTCGAAAGACTGAAGAAGAAGCTGTTTCATTAGAGCCAAGATTTTTAAAGTGTGATCTTTGGACCAGCACCCTCAGGATCACCCAGTGTGTTAGTTATATATTGTTGCTTAACAGATTACCTTCAAACTTAGTGGTTTAAAACAGCAGGTGTGTGTGCTCGCTTCGGCAGCACATATACTGAAACAGCAAGTGTGTATTATCCCACTCTCTGTGGATCAGGAATCTGGGTGTGGCTTAACTGGGAGCCCCAGGCTCAAGATCTCTCGTGAGGTTGCAGCAAAGCTGTCAGCAGGGCCTGTAGTCTCATCTGAAGGCTTGTCTCAGTTTGGGCAGAAACCCACTTCCACAACTTAACTCATGTGCTTGGGCCTCAGACTTTGTCCACATTAGCCTCCTAAAACTAGGACTTTTCATAACATGACAGCTAGCTTCCCCCAGGGCAAGCAGTCCAACAGAGAGTGAGAAATCACCCAAGAGGGAAACCTTTATAAAACGTGAACTTGGAATTGACATCCCGTCACTTCTGCCATATTCTGTGTTTAGAAATGAATCAGTATGTTCAGCTTACGCTGAGAGGAGGGTGTGAAGCAGGGCGTGACTCCCAGGAGGTAAGGATGATTGCATGCCATCGGAGAGGCTGTCTGCCACCCCTGGGCACATGTAGAAAAGCAAACTGTCAGGCCCCGTCCCAGACCTACTGAATCAGAATCTCTGAGTGTGGGGCCCAAGGGTATGTGTCCTAATGAGCCTCCCGGGTGATTCTGATACATGCTAAGGTGGTAATAGTTGTCTGAGAGTGCTGGTTATTCAGTTCTCACTAGGACTTATCCTTTGGAGAATGAGCAGCTCCCAAATTTCGCAACCAAAGAAAAAGAGGGTTGTATTTGGAAAGTTGATTTCAACTGGGTATATAGGCTTATTTCAAGTTAGAATAAAGTAATAACTGTAGAAAAGGGGCTGGGCAAGTAACATGAGTTAAGGGGCAGGATGAATGCAATAGGGACTGGTGAGGACTAGGGAAAAATGGAAAGTGAAGGCCCCATTTATAGGGGGCAGCCACTCTGTTCTCACTTGTGGCCAAATTGGTAATTGTTGCTACATCTTCACACTTTTAAAGAAAATACCAAAATCTAGACTTTTAACTGAACTTTCCCATTTACAAAATACTGGTACCTAATTTAGAAAATTTAAAGGCACTTTGTTGGCCCATTGAAACACGCACACACACCCACACACGTGGGCAAAGTGCCTCTGGCAGAGGATCTGTAAGAGATACAGCCTGGAGATTGTACACTTGTCCTGAGCAACATTTCTCCTTATTGGTTTAGCTTGGGGGCCATATCAAGAAGAAATAGAACAAGGGCAGGGAGACATTGGGTATTTATGGAATGTTATAGGGTAAAATAGTTCTGAAAAAGTAATACAAACTTTCAAAAAAAGAGTTTATTTGTTTAAGAGAGAGGAAGGGAATGAGTGGAAAGAAGGGCAGAGGGATTCTCGAGCAGACTCTGCTCTGATCTTGGAACCTGACATGGGGCTCGATCTCATGACCCTGAGATCATGACCTGAGCTAAAATCAAATCAAGAGTTGGATGCTTAACCAACTGAGCCACCCAGGGGCCCCCAAATAATGTAAACTTTTATCCTTACTTTTTCGGTCACAAATACAGAAATGTCACTTATGTGAATACTGACCTTTCAGGAAATGATGGAACTAAGTTTTGATGAGCTTTACATTAAAGAGCAAAGAAATGGCCGTGTCTTCTCAGCTGGCTGTTTGAGGGTCAGGGTGCTTTCCTGTTTTAAAGAGGAGGAAGTAGACATTCATTGAGGTTCCTTTACAAACTGAAATCCCAAAGAAATCCTGTTCTTGAACCGAGACAGTACTAAAAATACCTGTGCTTGCATCCAGGTTAATCTACATGAGAAAAAGAGAAATAATTATGTTAAAGGTAAAGTCAGCAAAGCAAGAGATATTTAGGTTAGACACAAGGAAGTACTTAGAGAATAAGAAGACTTAAAGGCGGGTGCCTGGGTGGCTCAGATGGTTAACCGTCTGCCTTCAGCTCGGGTCATGATCCCAGGGTCCTGGGATCGAGTCCCGCATCGGGCTCCCTGCTCAGCGGAGAGTCTGCCTCTCTCTCTCTCTCTGTCTCTGTCTCTTATGAATAAATAAATAAAATCTTAAAAAAAAAAAAAGAAGACTTAAAGGCACTGGAACAACAGAGAGAAGCTCAAAGTTTGTTTGCTATTCTAGAGTTTCTAAAAGGAAGACTTAAAAGCTTCCTGCCTGATCTGCTCTGTAAGCAGTCCTGTTCAGAGAGGGGCGGGTGAAGGAGGCACCGTTTGGACCCTTTTTTATCCTGTGATTTCTTTTTGGACCCAGCGAACAAAGGACCCCCAATCTACTAACTCACCCAAATGATTTACCAGCTGTGCCTTCCCCTAGGAGGTAAACAGGCAATAAAATAAATGAAATTCCTATTCTTTCTTACTTGACTCCCATGAATCATCGTTCACTCTGGATGAGCACTTACCTCTAAGGCATCACACAATATTTAAAATGCCATCTCCTTTAGTATGAATGAAATAGAAGGAATGAGCAAAAATCCCAGTGATGATGTATCTTCCTGCAAGGACAATTCCATGGCAATAACTATTAAATTTCAGAAAAATGGGAGCTCTTCTGTGTGTGTGTATGTGTGAGGGGGAGTGAGGATTCTTCGGGGGTCTTCTCAGTTTTCTCCATTCTGTTCCAAACCTTTCCTAGGATTAGATTCACTTTTGGAACTTTAGGTCCTCACAGAGCAATGCATAGATAAAATCATATGGGATATTACTTTCCATATTTGGTTACTTATAAAGTCTATCTTGAACTAAAAGCTTATTATGCCAAAATAGGGGGCTTTTGTGTGGTGCTGGTGAGCAGGCGGGTGCTAGCCTGTCACCATGACAACAGGCATTTGCATTAGAGCAGGCTCCTCAGACCACCTTACAGTCACCCAGAGGGACCCCTTTGAAGCCCTTGTAATCTTTTCCCTAAGCGTGATTGTTAACATCTTCTGAACATAATCATTAACCATGTTCCGTAACAGATAATTACCTACTGTAGTTAGCATTTTCTATTCCTGAGTGCTCTGTGGGATTCACAGAGTGCATGACCCACTCTACTGTTACTTTACCTATCCAAGTAAAATAAAGCAATTTGGCTTCTTGAAACCTGGGAAAGTTTTATTTCACACAAAAATATTGCGTTGACCTGGACATCATGTGTATCTGTCACGTGCACCAGGGTGTTCTTCATCCCTGTCCTTGCATACCCCTTGCAGGCAGCTTCTGAAATGCCAAGGGCTCCCTTCTGTCTGTATCAGCTCTTTCCCCCTTGATGTCTGCTCACTTATGGAACTTCTAGTGTCAATTTATTTTTATTTCAGATTTATTGCACTCACTTGCCAGAATATATGGGGATTTTTTTCTGTTTATAGAGGTTTTTCCTATAGATTTCTCTTTATACCTAATGTTATTCCTTTTTTTTTTTTTTTTTTTTAAAAATTTTTTTTTTTTTTTTGAGACAGAGAGAATGAGATACAGAGAGCATGAGAGGGAGGAGGGTCAGAGGGAGAAGCAGACTCCCTGCCGAGCAGGGAGCCCGATGCGGGACTCGATCCAGGGACTCCAGGATCATGACCTGAGCCGAAGGCAGTCGCTTAACCAACTGAGCCACCCAGGCGCCCCCTAATGTTATTCCTTAAGACTCCCAAGGCTTGTGTCATGACCCAGGGGAGTCATATTTCTCTCTTGGCCCTGGTTTGCCCAGGAAAGTCTCTTGCACAGGAGAAAGCCTCCAATTTCAGGTTTCCTGACTCCGTTTTATCTTTGGGGGAACACTCAAAACTTCAGGGGAGCTAGATGAAATGGATGTTAGAAAGAGAGCATGTGAGAGAAAAAGGAAAGAAAAAAGAAAACCCCAAGCCACTAACATCCTTCCAAGGCTTTGATTAAAGCACTGCACTCCAGTGCCCCCGGTGGCTCAGTCGGTTACGCGTCTGCCTTCAGTTCAGGTCAGGATCCCAGGGTCCCGGGATGGAGCCCCACGTCGGGCTCTCTGCTCGGTGGGGAGCCTGCTTCTCCTTCTCCTTCTGCCTGCTGCTTCCCCTGCTTGTGCTCTCTCTCTCTCTTTCTCTGTCAAGTAAGTAAATAAAATCTTAAAAAAAAAGAAAGCACTGCACTATATTACCCTATAGCTATACAAATAGGATGTGGAATCATTATGATGATTAAGAGTGCTTAGGTGTTGTATTTTTTCTACCTCTTTTTTTTTTTTTTTTAAGAGAGGGAGAGAGAGAGAGAGGCAGAGGTGCAGAGGGAGAGGGAGAGAGAATCTTAAGCAGGCTCCACGCCCAGCACAGAGCCCGACATGGGGCTTGATCTCACAACCCTGAGATCATGACCTGAGCTGAAATCAAGAGTTGACACTTAACCAACTGAGCCATCCAGGCGCCCCAAGTGTGCTTAGGTGTTTTAAATGGTACCTTGCTGGGTACCTGGATTCTAAAGGTGAAACAATAACCTTTAGTAACCTAGGCCATCTCTTGTGGAATATGTTGGGACATGAAGAAGAATGTGAATCATACAACATGTTTACTTCCTGCCCTGATGATCTTTCTTTGCTGATAAAATGGACTAAAATGAGCTTTTAGAGTTATATTGGTGCCATATCGTCTGAACTCCAAATCAGGACCCGTGGCAAAGCCATCATACTGTGTGAGTGGTGGAATCAGTATCTCCAAAGTCATGTGACTGAAGGAAGTGGTCAGAACTCTACTCTGAAAGGGACGAAGGCCCAGAAGAGGCTGCAGAAGGTCATTCTGCTGGAGGAGGGGGTATGGGGTATCTCGGGGAGAGGCCCTCTCGTGCTGAATACATATATAATGTATACACATGTATCGTGTATGTATATATGCGTGGATGGGCATGTGCATATGTGTATACTACATATATATCGAATTTTTAAAAAATGAGCCACTCAGGTCTTTAAAACAGCAGCTGGCTAGACCACCTCTATCTCTTCTATTTGCTTTTGGCTTCAAGTGCCTTGATTCCTATAGCATTACAGCTCCCCTTTCTCTACCCTTCCTCTCAAAAGCCTAGAAAATGGGGCCAACCCCCTATTTGTATGGCACTCCAGGCAAAGCTTCTATCATAATGAGCTCCCCTGGGATGCAGAAACCAATAAACCTCTGCCATGAACACCCAGTAGTGACCAAATTACACATTTCTCTCAACTGAGTATTGCTTTATTTAATATGTTCATACCTTTCTAATGGTAGGTATAAAATTGTCATGTGTATGGGAAAAACATATTTGCCTGTGTGTGTGTGTGTGTGTGTGTAAACTTCTCTAACACTATCACAAGTAAAGGTTCTTCTGGGATGAGGCATTGAGACTGGAGGCACTGAGACCCCATCCAGTCATGTTTCTGAAGGCTGAAGGCAGAGGAAATTCTTAACATACAGAATACAATTACCCAGTTGGAAGGTAGCCAAGGTGCTGGAGTTAAGATTTCTTGTTCTTACACACAGCGGGGTATTTCAAGAACCTCCTTGTCATAACCAATTGCCAGAGATGAATGTGCTGGGGCAGGAAGACATCAGCTGGTAGTTTGGCCAGTCCATTGTTTTGCATTAATTTGACTTTTTTTGGGGGGGGGGTGCAGAACCCAAGTGGTGATGAACTCATTTAGATTCTCTCTGCCTGCCACATGTCAGTTCAGAAATACCCCAATGCAGGGTGGCATTACTTACGTGCTATGGGATCCAGGCCAACCAGTTGGATCGAGTGAATGTGGATAAGCTGTATTCGTTGGCAAAATTAATAAACAGTCCCTGTGACTGGAGCCAGTCAGAAGGCAGCTTATTCACCACAGTTCAGAGCCCCTGGGATGAACCGGTCTAGTCCTTGATTGGCTTCAGTCACACAAGAGGTCTGCTGTGTGCACCAATCAGTGTGTTGGGGTCGCAGGGGCGCTGTCACAGCTCTGCACTGATATCCATCAGAGCATCTGATTAAATCTGCATTCATCACAGGGCCCAGTGCAAGTGCAGCCAGTGCCCTTGGAGATTGCCAGGAGGATCCAGGGTGTTGCTTTAGAGAAATAAATGCATTTCTGTCATTGCTGAAAGTAATTACTTGGTGACAGCATTCTAGTAGATTGCTGTTATCTTTTAATTAATGAGCAGGAATAAATTCTGACCAAACCATGTGTACAAGCTATTCAGATACAGGAGCAGGTAGAAAGAGAGACGGAGTAACACACACATAGGTTTTTCAGTTATTAAGACTCGACATTATTGACTTCTGTCTGTCTGATCATTCCCTGTGCCTCTCCCTTTACGTGTACACTCTCCCCTGATGCATGTTGTTTCCAGCCTGAGGATTTCACACTTGATATCCTCTGCCTGGAGTGCTTTGGCCCCCCAGAGGTTTGCATGCCTGGCTCTTTCTTGTCATTCACATCTCTTCCGCAGAGAGACCTCTGATCCCCACATCGTGTTGCCCCCGTTCCTTCACTCCGCATCACATCCTCCTGTTGTGTTTCCTTCATCACATTTATTGCCATCTGAAATGCTTGTTGAATAGGTTATTTGTCTGTAACATGGCCCCACTGAGTTCACCACTGTATCCCCAGGCTCTAGCACAGAGTCTGGCGCACACTGGGTCCTTAAACATTGTTGAGTGCATTAGTTTCTCTGTGTCCTGTAATGGTTTTTGACTAAGTCAGTGGACATGTGGTTCGGAGGAAAGAAAGAACACTTCATCAGAGGGCTTGACTGCTTTAACTCTAGACTCAGCCCCTAAACTACAGGATGGCTCTGAGGAAGTCACTCAACTTTTGGGGGCTAATTGACTACGTCGAGGCACCTCAGCTCGAAGACAATGTTTCCAGATGTTGGTTTTTGGTTGAGAGGGGAGCAAGTTGGGTAATGGGTATTTTCTGTTTTAGTCATTAGAGTTTTAACCTTGAAGGGGATGGAGTAGGCCATGCCCTGGAAGCTTATCTTAGAATGAGATGGTAAGAAGTACCTATTAGGGTACCAGCCCACAACTCATTTAATAGCATACATACTATTTAGCAGATATCCAGTCAAGATTCCCATACGGGAGATTGGTTTTCTCTCTTTGGCAACCTGTGGCCCAATGAGTACTTTACAGGCCAGTAAAATTTAGATTATTGGTAAATGTAAAAACTAACACGCACTGTAGAGTAGTTTCTGCTAGATCCCCCAGTGTCCGCTTCCCCTCAGGGAGCTTGTGAAGGGAGCGGAGGAAAGCTGTATGGAGAAGCTGAGCTGTGAGAAGGAGCTGCAAGGGCCACAGGGCTCCTCTCCCTCTGGGGTGGGGGGTGCGCAGAAGCCCACTCTTGGATCCTGTGCTGGTGACAGCCTTCACCCCTTATTCTCCGCAAACATGTTCACGCGCAGGACACCTGGAAAGCAGATTCATGAGGTTGGATGGCCACGTCATTCCCAGCTTTAAAAAGAACTGCACCTTAATCAGTTTTAGAGGACCCAGGCGATTTGAAAAGCAGCAAAATACAAGTGGCAGAGTGCTGGTGTGGGAGCACAGATAATAATCCCAAGGTTGGAGACAGAACGCGATCTTTTGAAAGAAACAAAAAATGAGGCTGTTAAACCCAAAACAAGAACAGGAAGTTCAGCCCCACATAAATTCTTCAGAGAAAATAAGATGTGAAATGCAATAGAAGTTTTGGAGCAATAGTTTTGTTTCAATAGATATGACTTGTTCTGATGCAATTTTCTGATATCATAGCTTGTTTCTTGGGCAGCAACTCTACATCCTGCCCTACCACATAAACACACTAAAGGAGTATGTTCTGTTTTTCTTCCGAAAAAGAAAACATGAAAAAAGTAACTCTTCAGAGGTGCTCTCTATTCCAAGAAAACTCTGCCGCCAGTGAAGAATTTTCCTGGGTGCTATGTGAAAAATACAGTTATCTTATTCCAATGAGCTAACGTTCCTCAAGAAAGTATTTTATTGGAAGGAGAACACAATACTTTAAAAAAAATGTTTTGGATTTTAAAAATGGATCCCTTTGACACTTCAACTATTATTGGGTAAGGGCAGGGTTTGACATTGATTCCTGTCCAAATAGGAGTTACATTTAAATGGTCTGAGGTAGACAAGAACCAAACAAATGATGAGCACTTTGAAGGAAAATGAAGCAGGTAGAAGGAGAGAAAGGAGAGAGATTACCTTTTCTGACAAACTGATTGGGGGGGGCGGGGTCTCCTCTCAGAGTGGGTGGTATTTGAGCAGCTCTACATGATGTGAGGGAGCAAGTCATATAAGTATTTGGGAGAAGAGCATTCTAGGCTTCAGGCAACAAGACCAGCCTTGTCGGAACAGAAAGAGTAGAAGGGAGAATGAGGTTGGGACAAATAGTCAAGCCATGGTGAGGACTTCACATTTTACTTCCATGTTGACTACTTTGGAGGACTCTGAGCAGAGAAGTAACAGGGTCTGGCCTAAGTTTTAAAATAATGACTCTGGGGGCGCCTGGGTGGCTCAGTTGGTTAAGCGACTGCCTTCGGCTCAGGTCATGATCCTGGAGTCCCGGGATCGAGTCCCGCATCGGGCTCCCTGCTCGGCGGGGAGTCTGCTTCTCTCTCTGACCCTCCCCCTCTCATGCTCTCTCTCTTTATCTCATTCTCTCTCTCAAATAAATAAATAAAATCTTTAGTATATGTGCTGCCGAAGCGAGCACAATAAATAAAATCTTTAAAAAAAAATAAAATAATGACTCTGAGTACTATGTGGAGAATAAAGGGTACTTAGAATGGAATCAGGGACACTATCCAAGAATGTATTAGTTCAGGCAAGATAGTGGCTTGAAATAGGATGTTAGAGGTGAGTTAGTGAGAAATGATTATATTTGGAACATATATTTAAAATAAAGGTAACAGGATTTATTGATAGATTATTTGTGTGGGATGAGGGAAAGACAGGACCTAATAATGAGTCTAAAATCCTTAGAAACTGTAGGAATGGCGGAAAGGTTTTGCATTTCCAATGCACTGGATAAATACTGACAGAAGTGCAGGCAATGAGAATGTAGGTCTGGGCACCCAGCATAGGTACAGTGTGGAGTGTGGCCAGGAAAGTTCACTGCTTTCCCTTCACGTGCTGGTTCATTGCCTTTTTGGCTTTGGCTGAGCCTATCTTTCTGACTTTGTGAGATTTTTTTGGTTTGGTTTGGTTTTTTTGGACAGGGGTGTGGTGGGGTAGAATTTAGTTTTGTTTTTTTTTGTTTTTAACTGAAATATAATTGACAGTAACATTGTGTAAGAGATCAGAGATCAGAGATGGGAAAAGGACCGCTTTAATCAAATGTGCCTCATGGGTCATGCTATGTTAGAGCTGAGAAGGAACTCAGAAGCTATTCAGTCCAATCCTTTAATTAGATTATGGGGAGGAGAAGACTTAAGTAGAATTCTAGATACAAATTTACGTATACATTTGAAGACTTATTTAACCACTCTAGGCAAACTGTGTGACTGGCCTCTTAATTTGCTATTTCTGCTGGGTCCATGTCTGAATGAAGGGAAATTAGACCCTTATGGTATACATCCTTTGTCATTTCCTGTCAGTCCTTCATTAATTAGAAAAATTTTCACTGAGTACCTGTCACACATCTGGAACTGTTCTCAGCTGAGCATACAGCAGTTAACAAGATGGACATATAAAGGGAAGAGACAAAAAAATAGTCAAGTGCATTATTTAGAAATTGGTATAGGTTTATAAAGGAAACACAAGAAGGATGCTATAAACGAGTGAAAAGCAGAGGGAGCTACTTTAGCTAAGAAGATCAAGGAAGAAGTCTCAGAAGAATGGAATAATTCAAAGAATTTAGCTCAAAGTAGTCCGAGAAAATTCCAGCAGGCCTAGTTCAGCTACTGCCCCTAAGGATAGTGCAGGTCTGGACATTTGAGATGATCCTATAGCTGTTCTTCTTGTCGCACTACCTGCAGGTTAAGGATTCCCTCAGCTGCTGGGAGCTAACCAACTCTACAAGCCCAATTTATGGAGACCATAATCAAGAATGGCCCAAGAGCCAGCTGACTATTTGGGGGATGTGTGTTCAGATTCCGGGTTGTGTCTCGTACAGCTCCAGGGTCACCATTCACACAGACTGAATTGAACAGAGCTGTATGTGGTGGCTTTGACGAAGACAAGGATTTAACCTGGTTTTCTCCTTTATTTTTATTTATTATTTTTTAAAGATTTTATTTGTTTGACAGAGAGAGAGCACAAGTAGGCAGAGCGGCAGGCAGAGGGAGAGGGAGAAGCAGGCTCCCGCAGAGAAGGGAGCCCGACGTGGGGCTTGATCCCAGGACCTTGGGATCATGACCTGAGCCGAAGGCAGATGCTTAACTGACTGAGCCACCCAGGCGCCCCTGGTTTTCCCCTTTAATTTATTATACAAGATGGTCTGGGTCTGCCCAGGGAAATAATGGTAGGGGAGGAAGATTGAAGAAGACAGTAGATTCAGTTTAGTCTACTTAGTGCCTGCCCCCCCAGATAAACTTCATGGTGGTGGTCTGAACATTCCAGTGTTGTGAACTTTAGCCTTGTATGTTTTCAAACAGAATCATCACTGCAGAACATGGAGTCCAAAAGCCTTGAGGGGCTCCTAACTAGTTCTTTGTTCTAGGAAAAAAGTCCAGAAGCTTAATACTGTTGACAAAACTTCCAAATATAATGAATCACTTGGAAAGCTCAGGTATCATCAGCACCACCCTCCCACCCCCACCTAGTGATACTATATATTTATTTCACTTGCCTTTTTCTGTCCTCTTTCATCCCCCAAATTTAAGCTACCTGAGAACAGAATCTTTGATTCATTCATGCCTCCCAGAGCCCCCAGAACAGCACTGCCTTACATGTAGTTGGTGTTCAATAACTGCTTATTCTGTCAATTAATGTGGAAATTCGCAGAGGTTATGTGATCATGAGTCAGGGCTTTTTCATCTGGGGCCTCCCAGAAAGGGTTCTAGTCCTCCAGCGGAATAATCCTATCTCTGGGAGCTGGGAACCATCTGGAGGCTCTCAGCTGGGGAAGATGGAAAATCCAGCATCAGGGTTAAGGTAGGCTGGAACCAGGATGCCCCCGTAACTCATATCTCAGTGACATCCCCAAGCCCTTTGCCTGAGTAGGGGTGGTAGTTAGGGATTGGGGGCTTCTTGGGAGCTCTCTTCACTCTCAGTGGCTGTGGGCTGAGCACTGCACCAGCACTATTCATCCATCAGGCTCAGGTTCTCTCCCAGAATTTGTATTTAAAGGGAACCCTACTTTCCCTTACTTTTCCTTTTCAGCCTTTGAATCAAAAGGAAAACCTATTTTATTCTAAATCAAGAATGTACTTAGTGACCTTTCCCAAATAGAAGCAAGGTGCCCACAGCCCACAATTTTAATTTAAATCAATTCCTTTCCTAGCATGAAAAACAAACACAAATAACTTCCCAGGAAGGACTTGGGGGTACTTTCAGTGTTCAGTAGTTGATCTTTTACAAAGGTAAACAGGAACTTACCTTGCTGGTTTCTGAGAAGTTTGTGTGTGTACCAAGCTTCAGCAAAACACCGTTGTGAGGCCGAGTGCCAAGTTCTTTGCGTGAAGGGCAAATCCGTATTGGTGTAGGGTTGCGGCCACATATGGTGCAGATGCTTGCTGTTTGGAAAGAACTGCAGTGCAATTAAAAGACTTTTTGAGACTTGGCAATATTGTTAATTCCTTTGCCATTTTATATGAGCAGGAGGATTAATTAGCATTGGCTTTATAGAGTTATATCTAAATGCATATGTTTTGGGTTAGATATTTCTTTTTACTAGATTAGTCAGACTTGTTCCCAACTGTGAAGGCTGCCTCATGGGATTCATTCGTGCCTGCCTGAATGCTTCTTGTTTGCTGGAGTGTGCTATCCAGGGCTGACACCAGAACCGTTTATAGTGAGGCTGACTCTGTCCTTACCTTGCAAAATTACTTTTGATGAAGAAATCAGAAGGCAGGTGGGTAGGGATTTTAGAATACAGGGGCAGACTCAGTCACAGAATACCTTTTGTTTTTGTTCATTTCTGCAAATGACTTTTTTAAGCAGTCTAATTTTCCCAATTTCATTTCCTTGATATTTCTTTGTTTTCACACTTTTGTAGGAGAGAGAAAAAGAGACAAAACTCTTTGCAGCAGGGACATCTTCTAATGAGGCTTAGAATAGCCCTCCAAGGGCGCCTGGGTGGCTCAGTCGTTAAGCGTCTGCCTTCGGCTCGGGTCATGATCCCAGGGTCCTGGGATCGAGCTCCACATCGGGCTCCCTGCTCCGCAGGAGGCCTGCTTCTCCCTCTCCCACTCCCCCTGCTTGTGTTCCCTCTCTCACTGTGTCTCTCTCTGTCAAATAAATAAATAAAATCTTTAAAAAAAAAAAAAAAAAGAATAGCCCTCCAGAGCTACTTATTCAGACCTCTTCAGTATTCAAATTTGAGCCCAGGAGGTTCCCAGTTCGTCTGTCAATTAAGCCATAATTAGAATAGTTTTTCATGGATGCTTTGGTGACCTTGGAAACATAGGATATTCCAGAAATAGATGTATTCATGATTCTCTTTCTTATTGCTCATGGTAATGAGGGTAGTTTACTCACCTCCCAGCACTGGGCCTAACATGCTGGAGGTGTACGGTAAATGTTCGTTGAATGAATAGATGTTTGGCTTGGTGCTTGGAACCTTGTCTGGGGGCAGTGACTGTCAATTTAGCCTGCATGAGGTTCACCAAGACAGCTTATTAACAGAGTCATTCCAGGCACCAGCCTCAAGTTATGATTTGGAAGTCAGAGGAAGCCTGCAAAATTCCCACCTCCTAATGGATTTGGTTGGAGGTTACCTTTGGACTTCACCCACTGGGGAAAGAAACTGCTGTGGGGGATATGGCATTTCAGAGCTTTAGAGGAAACGTTTCTTCTGATCAGCTTAGCCTCCTTCCCGTTTCCATCTGTGCTCATAGCCTCCTCTGAGGATCCTCCATGATGACTCCCTTTCTCTCGAGCTGTGGCTCAGACAGTCTGTCTATGTGCCACTTCCTAGTCTTCCACTTCCTGACCATTGCCGAGTCCACTCTGCTGCAGATCAGATTCTTGCTGTTCCTCGGGAGCTACCTGAGAACAGCATCATTGGATCACACCCATTTTTGTTTTACTTTGGGATTGTACAAATTTACTGGTGGCCAGGGTGCCTTGTGCTTATTAGTCTGGTTTAGGTCACCTTTCTAGGCACCGGGGCTGTGTGTTTGCACAAGACATTGAATGAAGGTAGTCATATGTGCTTAGGTGTATAAATGAGATGATGAATTTAAATTTCTTAGCACAGCTCAGGGTATATAACATATACTCCATATATTGTAGATGTTTTTCCCTCCATGAATTATAAACTCCTTGAGGGGCATTCCAGGGACACAAACTAGAATCAAACTAGATTTCCCAAGGGATGAAGCCAGAGCTGATATTCACCTGAAAGTTGGACATTAGTCTGACATAGTCATAAAATAAATAAATAGCAAAACCCCAGGGATGCATCAAGTGGGCAGTTTTTAGCAACAACGGATGCTGTCTACTGAGAGGGGTGTTGGTAAAGTGATAGAGGAAGTAACTATGCACAAAAGCCTCCTAAGTAGACTCAGCAGGACAATGTCAGCTTCACACTCAAAAGCGAGGGATGTTCCTCACCTTCTCCTGGCCACTGTAGGAGCAAAGAAGGCATTCTGTAGCAGGCCGACTTTGTTGGATCTCATTAAATGAGAGTTATACTTCCTATAATAGCATAAATGTGTGCGCTAGTGAATAGGAGCGGAAGTAGCAGCACAATAAAGATGTAGCCACCGAAGAATACATTTTAAAATCTCAAATGTTGGCCACAGCAGACAGAGACTGAGAATTCTCTCTACTTTTCCCAGCTCTGATTCTCTTGCTCCTTAGGACACTCAGTATGCACAGCCTGAAGAGAAGTCATGGGATGTCCTTTCAAAGCCTGTGGAATACGTGATGTTAGGGCATATTGGGTAGTCTGCCTTAGTCCGCAGATTGCCAGTCAACTAGGCTAAGAGTGGCTGAAGGCAAAGGAGAACTTACTCTTAACAAGGAGTTGGTGGTTTGCAGTTTTAGAGTTTGTTCAGCAGATCAATCCTCTGGTTGGTGATTCTTCAATTCTTTTGGCCTTTTTGTTGAGATCACAAGGTGGTCATCACGGTTCTGAGGTTTTGTTCCATACAACAGGGTTACCAAGAGGGAAGAAAAGGGTATTTTCTCTCTCTTTCCCCCTTCCCGTGTCCGTCTGTCTCCTCTTCCAACGTCTCTCTCACCTTTTCTCTTTCTCCTCCTTTCCCCCCATTTTGCCCTCCTCTCTTCCCTGTCTCCTTCTCCTTTCTCCCCCTCTCCCTCTTCCATCTAGGATAAAAATCCCTCAGAAGCTTCCAAAGTGTTTACCGTACCTCTCTTTGGTGAGAACCAAGTCATGTGCTCACCTCAGACCAATCACTAGCCAGTGCCTAGAGGGTTACCATTTTGGTTTAGACCTATCATGGCTTCTTTCCTGGGTCTAGAGAGGGGCTCCCTTTTCTGAGCCTGTAGCTTCGTGTATGCTATCAAGACTCAACGTACCAAGAAAGAAAGAGGAATGACTGTCTGATAGGCAGCTGTAATAGGTTTCTAAAGCTGTTATAACAAAGTATCACAAACTGGGTGACTTAAATAATCGAAAATTATTGTCTTGCAATTCTGGAGACTAGAAGTCTGAGATCAAGGTGTTGGTAGGGTTGGTCTGAGGTCTGTGAGGAAGAATCTGTTCCATGCCTTTCCCATAGCTTCTGGTAGTTTGTTAGCAATCGTAGGCATTCCTCAGCTTGTAAGAGCATCATCCCGATCTCTGCTTTCATCTCCACATCCTGTTTTCCTTGTGCAAGTCTTTGTCCAAATTTCCCCTTTTTATAAGGACACTAGTCATAGTGGATTAGGGGCCCACCCTACTTCAATATGGCCTCATCTTAATTAATTACATTTATGATGACCCTATTCCGAAATAAGACCACTTTCTGACATGCTAAGGTCTAGGACTTCAGCATATGAATTTTGGTGGGGGAGTGGGGGTGGGGGACACAATTCAACCCATAACAGCAGTCAGTAGTGTCTGCCATGTGAGGTAAAGTGGCTGGGTTGACCTGAACATGATGGCCTCAGCTACCCTATTTTCTTGTTTGCATTTAGCATTTAATTCTAAAGAGTCTAAAGAGAACTTTTATTCTTCCAATGTTAGAAAATAATAATAATAATCTAAGAAAAGCAAGTGAGAAAAAAGGGCACAAACTAGAAACTTCCAAGAACATAAAAAATTAAAAAATCATCACTGTCATTATCATCATCAGTCCATCCATTTTTGCGTCTGCCTACTTCCTCCCTATAAATAGCAGTAGAAAACCATGGCCACTCAACTGGCAAATACTGGGAAAGCTCTCAGATAGAAATCTGAGAAGCAATAACACTGTATAGTTACTAAACTCCATACTCATGAGGATCATTAAGTAACTCTAATCATTTATGAAATTTAGTCTAGTGGAGTCATAAAATTGATTTTTCAAACATTTATATTCATTATTTAAACATTTTTTCCTAGACTTGGCCATAGAGAACACATAGAAAAGTCCGTTTACTCATTTTAGACGTTTTGGGACTATGTATATGTCAAAGTTTATAAATATTTAAAATACCTTTTAGAGCTATAAATGTTATGTAACATTCTTCTCTTAAAGTAACTGAGTCTATCTATTCCAACTTTTTATTTAAATGGAAAGTATACTTCCAAGAAGATGAGCATGACATTTTCTGCCTAACATGTTTTTTAAAAAGTCATTAATAGGTGTCATATAAAGATCATAAAGCACCCTGTGACAGAATTATTTTGAAGTTATTGTAATAAATTTTTTGGTCAACACTGCTGTTCTGTGGTGCTTTCTGATGGGTGCTCCTGACAGGGAGAAAGAGGCACCTGACACGTGGGTCATGTCTGTCCCGATAAGAGAAGACGTGTGTTGGGTCGGAGGAAGCTGGCTCTACTGAGTTGTGGGCTATTGTATAAGGGGAGAGGCCCAATTCACGCAGTGCTCTGCCCTCCACATCATGAATTTGAGCTTCACTTGAAGCCGTGGGCTCTGCTCGACCCAGTGCATGGTCTTTCTCTGTCTTCAGTGATGTTATGCAAATGAGGTCTCTACTGAGCAAAACTGTCGTAGGTGACTGACACCTCTTCTTTGGCTGGGCCACCAAGAAAAGGTCTGTACTTCGGCAAGAATATATTTTCTCAAGCCCTTCCCCAGGGAGGGCAGACCTGCTAAAATTTTTCCATGGGCTATGCCCAGGCCCTCTGCTGGACTGCAGAGCCTGGGAAGTCTGTCCTGAGCTCCCCTCTTCCCAGCAGTCTGCCCTCTGATGCATTTAAGGGTCAACAGTTGCTTTAATTGTCCTGCTTCCACTGTCCATCTCTCTACCCGCCACATGAGCATGGAGAGCATCCATTTGAGTGAGGCTATGACTTTGTTAAAAATTAAGGTGAAATCCAGGGGCACCTGGGTGGCTCAGTCGGTTAAGCGTCTGCCTTCGGCTCAGGTCATGATCCCAGGGTCCTGGGATCGAGCCCCGCATCGGGCTCTCTGCTCAGCGGGAAGCCTGGTTCTCCCTCTCCCCCTGCTTGTGTTCCCTCTCTCGCTGTGCCTCTCTCTGTCAAATAAATAAAATCTTTAAAAATAAATAAATAAAATCTTAAAAAAATAAAGGTGAAATCCACTTTAAGGTGAACAATTCAGTGGCATTTATACATTCATAATATTGTACAACCATTACTTCTGTCGAGTCTCAAAACATTTTCATCACCCAAACAGAAACCTCTTACCTTTTATCCAGCAGTCACTCCTCATTCTCCCTTCTGCCCCTCACCTCCCAGCCCCTGGCAACCACTAATCTGGTTTCTGTGTCTATGGATTTACCTATTCTGGACATCTCAGATAAAAGGAATCATAAAATATGTAGCCCTTTGTGTTTGGCTTCTTAGCGTAAATTTTTTTCAAGATTCATGCATATTGTAGTGTGTATCACTTCCTTCCTTTTTAATAACCAGATATTCCACTATATGGATATGCTATATGTTGTTTATCCATTCATCTGTTGGTGAACATTTATTTGGTTATTTCTCCTTTTGGCTATTGCTATGACTTTTTTTTTTTTTTTTTTTAGGGCTGTGTCTTCCCCTTGTAGGCAGAGAACTATAGGCTAAAATCCTCAACCATGGACTCATAAGAGTCTTGAAAAGGTGGCGTGCACAGTTTCCGGACTCTGGGGTTCTAGCTTCAGCGGCTCCAGAAAGTATTTCCCAGTCTTTCTTAAAAGACTTTCTGACCCCATCAGCCACCTGCTTGGGACCAAGAGCCCTGGCCACGCTTTCTTCTTTGCATCAGTACCATGTGTACGTCTGCTGGATGAGTTTGTCTCCACTTCCTTCCATAGTGATGCAGTATCCCTCTTGCAGGTGGCCTTTCCTGTCCTATAAGCTTGCCCTTGGCTTTTGTTCATTGCTCTTGGATTTCTCCAGGGACTCAGCTTCTCATACTCTAGGCCCAGAACTAGGATTTGGAGCTTAGGATTTAAGCCCTGTGAAATGGCTAGCTCTCTTTAGCATTTAAGTTTCCCAGACTTGAAAGCAGGGCCCATGGGAATGTTAAACTGTCTCAGTGGTTTTAAAAATGCCAAGTGTTAAAAAGATTATGTGCAAAATGGAAGGCCTAGGTGAATGTGATTTTTAAAAACCTCAGCTGTTGGGCCCCCTGTGGCTAAGGGCAATAACAAACTGCCGCCCTGCTGGGCTTTGAATGACAGGCCATAATTCTCCGTGGCCCTTCTGCTGACTCCACAAGCCATTTGAGCCCAGTTTTAAGTTTTATAATGTCACCAGGACCCCCATTGGTGTTATAGCCCATGTCTGCCTGAGAATTCTCTTCTGTCAGTTACAGGGAGCGTGCTCCTTTAAGGCTGTTCCCTGGATGGCCAGTGTTCAGGGCTAACACGTGTTTCGGCTTACTTTCCATGTCGAGACAGTTTAGAATTGCCCAGAACTGACCCTACACATTTACAAAGCCTCAATATGCTGACATGATTAAGTGATAATTCTTTAAATGTGGGGAATGTTTTTCTACCACGAAGCCCAGACGGGCCTTGATGACATATGGGAAAACCACTGCCATCTGCATCACGTCTCTGGGGGCCTCTTGTTGCCCACGTCATGGACACCCCCTCTAGCTTGTATTTGTAGCATTGTAAGACTAAGAAGATGACATCACAAAGGAAAAATTTTAGCTCCATTGTGGATGAAAGAAAGTTTACCTTACCACTCCCTCCCTAAACAAGCCTAATGAAAAACCTATAAAGCTTTCCTGTCACCAGGAGGCTCGATCCACCTGTTTATTCAGGCTTTTCCTGAAGCTGGGATGACTACTGACATGGTTGGGTGTGATGGAAGGGCCTAATGGGTGACGTCTGGGCCACTGTGTTTTAAGACAATATCCTTTAGCTCAGAGCTGTGGAGAGGAAGGAATGTTTTCATCTCAAAGCTTTGTGCAGCTTTATGAGAAAAGGAAGTCGGAAATCTTCTGACTCCCAAACCACTCTGCAGGCACAGGGCCGAAGGCGGCACTCTGTTTCCTCCGCTCCCTCCTGCCCACCTCTCCCCCTCAGTACGGCCCCAATTTATTTATAAGCAAAACCCAGAAGAAATTCTTTCCCACCACTTCCCTCTACATCGTTACCAGGACACTTTCCAGAAAGAACTCGAGGGCCAGCTCCGAGAATTCCAGGGCAACATGCTTTACAGGGCCTTGTGGCCTGTAGGGGAAGAAACTTTGGGCCTTGTGCCCATAGGCTGCTGGTAAAAAAGGTTAGCTATTATTGCCAACAGGGCGGGGGAACCCGTCAATAAACAAGAGGAAGTAAGATTTGTGACGACTTTTTGGACTTGATTAAATGGGGAGATCTCTACTGGGAAATGGTATACTCACGTGGGGCTCGCCCTAACTCCATAGTCCCAGCATTGTCCTCTCCTCCCCCTTGCCCCTTTCCTACCGGGGCCTTTCCTTCCGGAATGATTGGCCCAGTGTTGCCCAGCAAGCTCATACCCCAGTGATCTCTTCTGGGCCAAAGGAGTCAGTTAGAAATGTTTCTTTGTGAAATGTGATCTGAGTTCCTGAGGTCCTTAGGCTTGGCGCAGGGAGCAAGGTTGGTGGGAAGGGATCCAGTACCTGGCGAGCCCCTTCCTGCCCTGCTGCAGGCCTTCCACTGGGCCATTATGCAGGCTGACTTAATCTGTCCTCCCTGCCATCCTGTGAAGGAGGAGTTGTTATCATCTTTTCTAGATGAGGAGACACAGTCTCAGAGAAGTTAAGTTTATTTGCTCCCTGCTGCTCTTTGACGGATTTGAGGTAGTTAACAAAAGCACTCGCAAGTCAAAAGGAAAACAATAAAGACTTGATGCAGAGAGGTGGAATGAAGGCAATGCATGGAAGGAATGATAAGCCACCCAGAAACACACACCACACAAGTAGAGTGGTTAGAAGTGGCCATAAATTTAGCTCAGGGTTTCCTAGAAGCCAAGACAGACGGAATAACAATTTATAGTTAGAAAAGTTAAACAACTTACGTAATTGGTAGAGGAGCCAGGATTTGAACCTAGTTTTGTTAGATGCCAAAGTTCCTTCATTCATTCGTTCATTTACAGGATGGGATTTGTGCTGTGGTCTTGAATGGTGGCTAAGGCCCAAGTCTACAACAAGAAGCTAAGCAACAGGTCCTGAAGATTTGGGCCAGACGCTCCATGCCAGGCTTAACAAGAAGCTGCAGGATGGGGCCTGCCAGAGCCCACCCCCTTCCCACCAGCCCCTCCCCAGGCTCTGCCCTCCCACCAGCCCCTCTCCAGGCCAGGCCAGGAGGAGGACTGGGAGAGTGGTCTTCCTAGCACTCAGGCCCTATGTGTGCTCAGGGGCTGGTATCTCACCATGGGGAAGGGGGGGCTTTTACTTCTTCAGTGTGCAAAGACTGGGGACCCATGGACAGGGAAACTAGCTGCTGGAGGTTTGCTGAGCTGCAGAACCCACAGGTTTACCCTGTGCCATTAGCAGAATTCAGAATGTTGAAGGAGATCTTGGAAAGGCCAACCTGGATCCCCTGAAGTTGAGCAAGTGTGGATATAAAGACTGGTTCACACATGGGCCTAGACAGTTGTGAAGATGGAAGACACACTGGAGTTGCTGGTGCCAGTGAGAGTGTGGGATTGTGGGGCAGTGTCCCTGGGAAGAGGAGGAGCATCTCCCACCCGATCTTGTTCTCCACAGCGCTTGCAGGGTAGTAAAAGTATCCTTACAGCTTTAATTCTTCGTTCCTTCTTAAAAGAGTGACGTGGGCAGGTGAAAACAAAAGCTACAAAACAAAAAACCTTTAATTTAGAGACTTTAAGCAAATTATTGACATCTGCTGTATCCTCATTTTTGCTGTCTATAAAATGGGCACAGGACTTGCCACCTCCTCCTCCCACCAAGATTTTGTGAGGCTTCCCTGAGACCAGCACAGGATGCGTCTCAGGCCTGGCTCACACAGGACACTCAAAACGTGGTGTGGAATCTGTTTCCTGTGATCTTTCTTCCATAATTTCTCTCACCTCCTTTCTCTGAGTCTGTTCTGTCCTGAGGAATCCCTAGGATATCCTGTTCCTGTGGATTAGAGCCGTCTCTCTTTGGGCTATTGATTATAGAATCTTCAGGAGAATTGTGAAAACAGAGATTTCTTGAGCCCATTCAAGGCACTTCTCACTCAATAGCCTAGTGTGACGGTAGGAATCAGAAGCTTTAAAAGCTCCTCAGGTGATTCTGATTCATCGCCAGGTGTGAGCACTCCCTGTCTCAGGCTGTCCTTGAAAATTCCGATTGTTACCACCTTTCGTATAGTTTGACTGGGGTGCCACCTCTCTTTGTTCAAATATCACTTCTTTGTTTCTACAAAATGTGTGAAGTTCCCATGAGGTTCTCACCTTTGCCTGAAAGGCAAAGTTACCTCAAAAGATGGGTGCAGAGAGCCCTGACTCACTGCTAACATTCCATCTCAGACTGGCTTATCAGATTAGCCCCTGTCAACCTCACAGGTCCCTGAGGAATGGGACTGGCATAGAGTCCTTCTGATGAGCAATAGGATGAGGGGGTTCCAAGCCTGGGAATCCTGTTTAGGAGACCAGAACGTGGCCCTGAGAAGCCAGGGGACAGCCAACAAGATGTGGTACCTTGAGGAAGTGAAAAGGGAATGGAGCAGGAACACGGTCACCCCTCACTTAATAAATATTTACATCATTCATTTTTTTAAACTTTTTATTTTGATATAATTTCAGGCTTACAAAAGAAGTTGACAAAATAGTACAAAGATTCCCTACACCCTTCACTCAGCATCTTCAAATATTAACCTCTTAAAAACTATAGTCAAATGATCAAAACCAGGACATTGACACTGATATGATACTATTATTGCTACAGATTAATTCTGTAGAATTATATTCAAATTCAATTTCAAATTAAATCATTCAGACTTCTCTGTCCCATGGCTGCCCTTTCTCTGGTCTAGGATCCAATCCAGGATCCCATAGCATAGTTAGTTGTATTTCCTTAGCCTCCTTGAACACAGAACAGTTCCTCAGTCTGTCTGTCTTTCATGAATGAGGCTTTTGAAGAGTGCAAAAAAAAAAAAAAAAAGTTGTTTTGTAGAATGTCCACCAGTTTGGTTTTGTCTGGTCTGGTGTTTCCTCATGATTAAATTCAGGTTATTAATTTTGGCAAGAATACCACAAGAGATGATGTTGTTCCCTTCTCAGGGCATGATAGGAGGTGGTATGAGATTTTTTTTTTTTTCCCCAGAAAAGCATGTTAGAAGAAAATACACCTATTTTAGCAGTTAACAATCTATTTTAGCAATGACAAAGAAGGGATGAAGCTCCATCTTAAACCAGAGCTATATGGGACCCTGCTCTGCTATCCTGCACCACCTCTTAAGCTGAGGGCTCATCGTTCTCCTTCTAGACACTTCCTTCCTCCAGCTTGTTCACCTGTTGTGTGAGGCCTTCTCTTAGGGAGGCAAAATACTTTGTACAATCTCCTATGAAAATAGGTCCGAAAGTAATAAAGATGTAGCTACTGCCTTTAGTTGAGCATAGTTTTCTTTCGGAAGAAAATTGGATGTAATAAAAAGAATTGAAAAAACTAATGATGTACTGTATGGTGATTAACATAACAAAATTAAAAAAAATGTTAAAAAAAATAAAAAGAATTGAATGTAGTTGGAGAAACAGAGATATTTATGCTTGTATGTGTGCAAGATTTGCCAGTAAGGAAAAAACTAAACAAACTGCAGAAAATATAATTGTTGGTACCAAAAATTAGCTCATGTTCCGAGGGGGTAGGAGAGAAATATTTCAAAATACTATAGGGAGAGAAGAAGCTGAGTGGAAATGTGAGTGCAGGAACGAGAGCCAGGATATGTTTTTGCCTTTCCTGCACAGTTAGAGGTCATATAATTATAGGATGACCTTTGCTAGAGTGGCAATATCCAGAATGTGCTTGTGTTACATGGATGCATGTATATTTTAAAAGGTTTATTCATTGATTTGAGAGAGCGAGCATGAGTGGGGGTTGGGGCAGAGGGAGAGGGCGTCTCCAGCAGTCTCCATACCCAGCACGGAGCCCCACTTGGGGTTTGATTGCATGACTTTGGCTAAGATCATGACCTGAGCTGAAACCAAGAGTCAGATGCTTACCTGACTGAGCCACCCAAGCGCCCCTTCATGGATATATTTTTGCCTTGCTTGGGTCCTTTTGGAATAAATTAAGAGGTTTAACAGAGGTGAAGTATTAAGGACATCAGGTTGAACTTCAGTTTAGTACTTGTTTGTCCATTTGGTGATGCTGACCTAAGTGCAGAGGAAAAGTACCCAGAGAATAGGCCTTTATTCCTACACAGTAATGTCAGTGACCTTATTTTTGGAGAAAATTATATTTGCTCAATTTAAGAGAATAAAGTAAAAGAGAAAAGGATAAAATATACAGAAAAAAGGAGGTAAAACATTTCTGGATCAAACACTTGTAGCATTTGGCATCTTTTAAGATCTCTTTTTATCCATATACTCACATCAGAGGTATGCTATCTTTTGAAGGTGAGATATTGCACATGTTGGTTTGTGTCCTGTTACTTTTTTAGTCTCTTTTTCTGCTTAAAATTATTAAATTCTTATTGTAAAAAAAAGGTGCAAACACTTCAGGATATGTAAGGCAGGATGTGAAAGTCTCTCCAGTGAACACCATCTTAATAGTTTGGTGTACGTTCTCTCTGATTTTCTCTTACTGTCCTGGAACTTAATGTTTTCACTTAAAGTATCTTGGACTTGGTGACTTTCTAATGGATGTTGGTGGGGTCACGTGACCTTTTTGGTATTCAAAGTTTCTTTTCTTTGGATTATGGGGGTCAAAAATGTTCATTGATCACCTGTCTTGTAAATATTTCTCTCATTTCCCATCTTGTTCAGTATTTTGGGGACATCTGTCTCCACTGACTATCCCAACCTTCTTCAAAATTCTCCTGCTTTGGGGTGCCTGGGTGGCTCAGTTGGTTGAATGTCTGGCTTTGGCTCTGGTCATGATTCCAGGGTCCTGGGATCGAGCCCCTGTGCTGGGCTCCCTGCTCAGCAGGGAGTCTGCTTCTCCCTCTGCCTCTGCCCCTCCCTCTGCTCATGCTCGCTCTCTTTCTCTCTCTCTCTCTCTCAAATAAATAAATAAAATTAAAAAAAATTCTCCTTCGAAGAACTGCCCTCCCTCTTGCCACCTACCCAGCCATCTCCCCTCCATTCTGCACACATTCTCTTTGAACCAAAAGGTCCTTCCCTTTTCCTGATCTCTCATCCAGTGTCCCCCTCTGGCTGCTCAGCTTGCTTCTCACATTTTCTTTGCCCTCATTCTGTTTAGATCTTTCTTCCCTTCTCTGAGTCTTCTAGAAGGATGGCTGCGCACCTCCTACAGTTCCAGCTCTTACATTGATCCCTAATGAGGAATCTGTTTGTATAGTTTCCAAGGGCTCTCGTAACAAAGCACCACAAACTGGGCAGTTTAAAACCACAGAAGCTTCCTTGTTAACTATTCTGGGGGCCAGAAGTCTGAAATCAAATGTCAGCAAGCTCATGCTTTCTCTGAAGGCTCCAGGGGAGAAATCCTTCCTCGCTTCTTCTGGCTTTTGGTGCTTGCTGGCAGTCCTTGATGTTTCTTGGTTTGTACCTGCATCACTCCTATTTCTGCCTCTGTCTTCACATGGTCTTCACCTCTTTATGTGTCGTGTCCAGATTTCCGTCTTTTTGTCAGGACACCAGATATTGGATTAGGGCCCACCTTAACCTCGTGTGACCTCACCTTAACTTGATAAATATATCTGCAAAGACTGTTTTCCCATATAGGGGAAGGGAGGGAAAACGGAATGGAAAGACATCAGAGAGACAAACCGTGAGAGACTCTTAAATATGGGAAACAAAGTGAGGGTTGCTAGAGGGGCAGGGGGGTGTGGGAGGATGGGGTGACTGGGTGATGGGCATTAAGGAGGGCATGTGGTGTGATGAGCACTGGGTGTTATACGCAACTGATGAATTACTGAACTCTACATCTGAAACTAGTGATGTACATATATATGTTGGCTAATTGAATTTAAATTAAAAAAAAAAGACTGTATTTCGAAATAAGGTCCCATCCTGAGGTTCCAGGTGAATATGAATTTTGGAGGGACACTGTTGAGCTTAGTACCCTGCTCTAGATCCATATTATTACTTCTCTTTTAGACATTTCCTTGTGGATATACCACTGAGTCTCCCACTAAACATATCAAAGCATGAGGTCATTATCTTACTGGTCCTCTGAGGAACCCTGGCAAGAAGTAGCTAAACAAATTCAAAGTTATCAAGAAAGACTCTTTGAAATTTAAATTTTACATGCAATTTTGAAGTATAAATGTACATTGTGTTTGGAGGATGGGCTTCTGCTAGTATGAAGCTATCACAACCTGTAAGACATTTGAGTAATATAATCTCATCCTCTTTAGTTTGTATTTTCCTGTATACTTCATTTTATATATGCATAAATATGTGTGTGTGTGTGTGTATGGTATGATGCATTGATATACTAGATCAGGTATATACTTTATAAGTAAATACATGCATATACCTGTATTAGGGTGTGCGCTCAGAGAGTTTTTCAGTGAATGGAGTGTGTGATCAAGAGTTTGGAGAACAGTGGTCTGCAGAGTCAGGTTCCTTTTCCTTAGCACTGCATACAAGGCCTTCACTTTACAGCCCCTACCTTTTTTTTTTTTTTTTTAAGTTTTTTTTTTTTTAGAGCAGTTTTAGGTTCACAGCAAAACTGAGAAGTAACAGATTTCCTCTTTACTCTGCCCCCATACATGCGTAGCATCCCCTTACCAACATCCCACACCAGAATGGTACATTTGTTACAACTGATGAACCTACATTGACACATCTTAATCACCCAAAGTCCATAGTTTACCTTAGAGTTCACACTTGGTGGTGTACACCCTGTGGGTTGGGACAAGTGTCTAATGGCATGTATCCATGATTTTGGTGGTACAGAGTCATCTCACTGCCTTAAAATCCTCTGTGCTTCACTTAGTCATCCCTCACTCCTGCCAACCCCTGGCAACCACTACTCTTTTTACTGTCTCCATAGTTTTGCTTTTTCCAAAACGTCACAGAGTCAGAATCCTATGGGCTGTAACCTTCAACCTTCATTTCAACCTTGTCTCCTGTATCCTGTATCCCTCTATGCCAACGCAGCCTCTGCCCCATGCATCCATTACACACTTCGTTCCTTGGCTCTGGCTGTCTTCTCCATTGTCAGTGCCTCTTCTCGTGGTCCACTCTCCTCTTCTGCAGCCCTTCTCTTCTCCCCAAGGTGGGGTCAATCCTCTCTCCTCCCTGAGTCTGTCTTTACTTTCAGGCGCTCTGTCATTCCCTCCTCTGCTCTCACACTGTGGTTTCTCACACTGCTGTTCAGCTTCTCTGTTAGGGTAGGTGTTGTTGTTGGCTCTGTGTGTGTGTGTGTGTGTGTGTGTGTGTATGTCTTGACCGCACGCTAGCTGGGAAGCTCCTTGAGGGTGGAGCCAGTCCTCACTCTTGGTCACCCTCATCTCCCCTTCTCTATTTCAATTAGACACTTAATATTTGTTCAATACATTTTTGCAGAATGGACTTGTTATTTAAAAGTTCTCAAGTTAGGGCGCCTAGGTGGCCCAGTCAGTTAAGCGTCTGCCTTCGGCTCAGGTCGTGATCCCAGGGTCCTGGGATCGAGTCCCACGTCAGGCTCCCTGCTCAGTGGGGAGCCTGCTTCTCCCTCTCCCTCTGCCTGCCACTCCCCCTGCTTGTGCTCTCTCTCTCTCTGTCAAATAAATAAATAAAATCTTAAAAAAAAATAAAAGTTCTCAAGTTAATGACATTTTGTATTTGAGCACGGTCTACATTTCCTATACAAAGAAGGGAAATCATTAGTAAATGAGGACATGCTAAAATCCTGCAATCCCTCTCTTTCTCCCCAGAACTGTTAGTGGGTAAGTTTTCACAGTGATTGAACATGGCAGAAGAGCAGAGGACACAATCTCAGATGGGAGAATGAAATAAAAATTGAATGTTTTCCATTCTGATTCTTTTGTTACAAAAACTGGGTTTTGTGAACAGTGTTTCCCTGTTTGCCAATAGCACTAGCCACTTCCCTTAACTAGAAAATAATTTTCTTTTCTTTTTTTCAGTTCTCTAAGACATATATGTTTCACTCATTTTTAGCTTTTTTTTTTTTTTGGCAAAAGAAAAACTTAAAAAAAATTGGGTATGTATAAGTTGCAAATGTTAAATGCAAAAGGAATGAGCTTTTGTAGTCGCTAGAACCTCTGTACTCATCTCAGACATGGCTAGTGAGGTGAGCAGTGTGTGGCCACTGGTTATATGGCTTTCGTTTTTGTCTGCTTCAGTAGCTCTAAGGGCTGTCTAGAATGACATTGTTATTTATACTTGGCCTGCACATAAGAACCAGACAAAAAGGTAATTTTCAGCCATATCTATGTTCAAGCAAGTGTCAGAACACGCATGTATATCATATAAAAATAATAAAATGGTAATACTCAGTTTTGGCTAGGTGGTGGAGCAAATTATGCTTTCATCTCCTGTTGGCAGGAATTTGGAATGGTATAATGTTTCTGGAAAGCAATTTGGAAAAATGGATCAAAGCCTCATAAAATGTGTGTATCCTTTGATCTAACAATTCCATTCTTAAAAATGTGTTCTAAAGATATCATTACAGTTTTGGACAAAGATTTAATACAGATATGTTCATTGCAGCATTGTATATAATAGTGATAAAAATTTAGAAATGACCTGCATGTCCAATAGGAGGAAATTGGTAAAACAAAGTATGGCTTTTCCATATGATAAAATACTTAGAGGCCAGTACGAATTGCATTGTAGATGAATTTTTAAGATACAACATATTGCTAAGTGAATTAAGCAGGCTATAAACAGTATGTTCAGTTTGATTATAATTTGTTATTAAAAAAATGTGTGTAACTTTGATTTTCCAGCTTCCTCTAGCCTCAAGAGGCTACCTTGCCTTTAATATTCATATCCTGTGGCTCAAGCCTCCATTCAGCTTGACTGTAAGAGGTTCTTTCTTCTAGAAGATTCCCCTGCTCTTTCTCTCATCACCTTCTCTGGCATTTCGCCCCTTTGCAGGTCACCTGTTGCTCTCTTGAAGCCATATTCTCTGGGTTAATTATCTTTCTCCTTATGAAGCTTTGCAGAATCATGGACAACAATTGGTTTCCTATAATGCCCCAAACACAGGTCAGACTAAGCTGTGATACTCAGTACAATTTTCCCGAATGCTTAGGTATAATATATGGGAATGGCAAAGCAAAAAGGGAAAACTTAAAATTGGATGCTAGGTATGTTTGCTCCCAGAAAACTTACCCTTGAGTCAGTCTCACCCATGTATCCATGTGTCTGTCCTCCATTGGTTGTGTTTCTCCTTTTCCTCCTACTGGTCACCATTTTGCACGGACCATCTTTTACTCCTCTCTCAAGAGTGTTCTTAAGTTTATGTCCCCTTCCAGGAATTTTTGCCACCAATCCCTCTAAGACTCTGGAGAGGGGAAAACTGTTTTCCTAAAAGGAAACATAATTTGTACAAATTAATTCCACCCACACTGAGGATAATAACATTTACATTATTATGCTTAGTGATTTAACTTAGTACCTGAAGCCTCCCCATTTCAGAATGGGCTCTTATAAATTGCGTGACCAAAAGGACATGAAAGAGACCCTTCCCCCTGTTCCCCGTACTTCCCAAACTAAAGGGACAATTTGGCTCAAAAAGAAATACAGCTGTCATTCTGGAATGTAAACATTTCTTATAGTAATAAAAGGAAACATTGTACTTCTGCCTTTGCTTTTTACCAGTAGTGCTTAAAAAAAAGAATTCGATTTCTACTAGAATATATAGATATTTAGAATATATATATGGGTATAGAAAAACCCTTGAGGAGATATACTCTAAAATATAAACAATAATGATCTTTAGGTGAAGAATATATTAGTTATCTATTGCTGTGTAACAAATTACCCTAAAACTTAGCTTAAAACAACAAATCCTTAATATCTCACCATTTTTTGGGGTCAGGAGTCCAGATGCGGCTTAGTTGGGTATCCTCTGGTTCAGCATCCCTCATGAGGCTATGGTCCAGGTGATAGGAGGGCCTTGGTCATCTCAAGGCCCAATTGGAGAAGGATGTGCAAGAGAGGGAGAAAGAGAGAGAAAGAGAGAAGTCATAGTCTTTTGGTAGCTAAATGTGTCAGGGGTCCCCAAGACCCACCCCCAGGTTTGATGATTCTCTAGGAGGGCTCACAGGGCTCAGTACATAGTCATATTCTATATAGTCATAGCATACGGACTATGATTTATTACAGTGAAAGAATGCACAGCAAAATCAGCAAAGGGAAAAGGTGCATGAGGTGAAGTCTGGAGGAAACCAGGTACGAGCTTCCAAGAGTCCTCTCCCAGTGGAGTCATCAGGGCACACTGAATTCCCCCAGCAGTGAGTTGTGACAACATGTATGAAATGTTGTTTACCAGGGACCCTCATTAACAATTCAGTGCCCAGGGATTTTAGTAGGAGCTGGTCACATAGGCACCCTCTGCCCAGTATGTATCAAAATTCCAGACTCCCAGAGGGAAGACTGGTACTCAGCTTAAGCCATATTGTTTGCCCAAACAGTTTAGGTACACTGAGCCCTTCTTATCAGGGAATGGTGGGAAAACTCTTGAAATCCAAGTTCCCAGACACCAGCCAAAGGACAACCTTATAAGCAGGGCTTTCTAAGAGTAACAGTCTCAGGCCTGCTGTGCTAACTCTTTTTTGTACACCTAATCTCAGAAGTGATATCCATGACTTTTCTATATTCTGTTCATTAGATGTGAGTCACTAGGTCTAGTCTACAGGCAAATGGAAGGGATTTCACAAGGACATGACTATCCAGAGGAAGGATCGCTGGGGGCCATCTTAGAGACTCCTTACTATAGGGGGTGACTTTGCTTTTCCTTTTTGTATTTTCTATTTTCTCTCTAAGGACATGTGGTATTTTTTTTATGTACTATTTTCATAATAAGAAAAAGCTATTTGAAAAATGTGATTAATTATATATATGTATATAAATTATATATATATATATACATATATATATACACACACACACACATATAGCAGCATGTACTGCTGGTGGAAGAAAGAGTGTATTTCTTGGTGGAACAGAACTGGATTTTCTATAGGCACCATCCCTACTCAGAGGTGTGGATTCTTATGGTCTAATAAATCTTGTTGATGTTTGAGATGGTGAGGTTACCTGGGAGGAAAATGTTTCTAGTTATATTTATAAGAATAAATGTAGGATTGGAAAAAAAGTTTAGTGTTTTAGAAACAGCAACAGTTAACGGCAGGAGGGCCGAAGCAGACAATGATTCGTGAAGTGGCAGGATGTGGAGGCTAGGGGAAGCCTCACCAGGCTCCAGGAAGCTTCAGACCAAGGCAGATATTATGTCTCCAAATATCTGGCAAGAAACTCTGCAGGTCGTTGATCAATGTGGGAAGTGTGGGGGCAGGGTGAAGGGGGTCTGGGGGGGCGGTTGGAGCTGGGCACCGCCCCCCTTGGCTGGGGGTGATGGCATCCCCCCTGCTGCTCTAATGAGAAGAGATGAGGGGAAGGGAACTTCTTTGCTCTTCTGAGCTCTGGATTTCAGAGAGGAAGGGAGCCTGGACTGGGGGAAGATGGAGTATCACAGAGTGAGTGAGAGTTGCTGTCTGCTGGTCCGCTCGCTACCCGTGGTGGAAAAGATGCTCAGTAACCTGACGAGGGTGGTCGCTCGGGGGTCCAGCGTTACCACTGCTGCCAGGCAGTGTCTGGAACCCCACAGGGCGTTAGGACAGCACCTGGGCCACAAATAGGCATTTAGTGAGAGAGAGGGAGAGACGTACAAATGTATTCTGGAGGTGACTCAGGGGCCTCCTCCAGCATCTGCAATCCCCCACATCTGCTCTTTTTCACACATGTTAATTACAATATTCTAATATGATATTATTATTATTACTTTGGTACGATTCTCCCCATCATAATGTAAGCTCTATGAGGGCAGGGATTGTCTCTGTTTTGTGTCTGACATATAAGAAGCACTCAAATGTAGTAGAATTGAATTTAAAAAACACATTGATGCCAGAACCTCATGTTTTTTGCCTCCCTTCTATTGCCTACTGGTATTTAAATAAAAACTGCATATGTTTGCCTTTCAGTTTAGTGGATTTCATCTGCTGAACTCCGTGAACTTTAAAGAAGATCTGCCAATATTATACTAAGTGAAAGAAGCCAGACACAAAGGCCACACATTGTATGATTCCATTTATGTGAAATGTCCAGGATAGGCCAATCGGTAGAGACAGAAAGTAGACTAGTGGTTGCCAGGCGCTTCAGGGAGGAGGGAACAGGGAGTGAGTGCTAAGGGGTGTGGGATTTCTTTTTGAGGGTGGTAAGAATGTTCTGGAATCAGATAGTGGTGATAGTTGTACAACTTTGTGAATATACTAAAACCCACAAAATTGTACATTTTAAAAGTGGTATGGGAATTATGTCTCAACAAAACTGTTATTCTAAAAATACAGATTTTATCATTAATTTCTCATGAGGCAGGGGTGGCTGTTTCTTTTATTGCAGTTCCACAGATAAATAAAAGGAGCCTTTTTAGCAGTGCAGTGTGATACAAATGGTGGATTTTAGAGTCAGACACACCTAGATTTGTATCTGGCTCCTTACCATGGTGTAACCTTAGGCAAGTTACTGTTCAGACCTCATTTCCCTCCTTGGAAAAATGGGTATACTAATACCTGAGACATAGGACTGTGTGAAGGTCAACTGCATTAACCCATGGAAAATGCCCAGCCCCGGGCTTGACAGCCTGACAATGAGCTTAGTCCCTTTCCTTTCGCCTACTGCTGTGGAAGACCTGCACGGTGCCCAGGTGAGTGGCAGAGCAAGTAATCAGAATCTTTTTTTTTTTTTTAAGTAATTAGAATCTGATTACTGAGGTAGGATACATTTTGTTGCACCCAAAATGATGAATCTGCCTCTTGAAGCCCATTTGTCTGCAGTGGTTCAGCATTGTTGTGTGCATTATTTGCTGTGGAAAGTCACTGTCCCTTGGTCTCTTTTCTCATCCAATTCAGAACAAAAGTTCTACCAGTATCACTGAGCATACCCAATGGGTCTTGTCACTGTTCTGGAGATTGGGGCCGTCCCTGTCCTTTCTGAGAAGGAAAGAGGTGGGCAGACAGAACTCATTCCACTGATTCTTGTTTGCTGAGTGGTTCTGCAGCATTTCCCCATCACACAGTGGTATGTTGTTGGTAGTGTTAACAATCAGTTTTCCGGAACATAAAAGCGTCCTGATGTGTAGTGTGTGGCAGTTTCCATGGTGGAAATCCTTTCTCCGGGGCTCACTTCAGCCTACCAAGGTGATATCACTGAATGTGGAATTGGGAAGAGACGCACCTGATCAGTCCACTCAAGCTGGGGCCATGGGCTCCAGCATATCACTGCCTTTATGGGGTAATTACACCCCCATGGCTCAGCAGAGCTTCAAGGCAACTTATCGACATGACCACTTAGGAAGGAAGGGGTTTCCTCGCACAGATTTTTACAGCATGACACTTCTCTTGTGCCTGCCTTCTGCCTCCTGAGCACTCAGCATAGACGGCACAAAGCTGTGAGCTTGGCGGTGAGGTCAGGAATCCGCACAGGCACTTCCTGGAGAGGGGGGGTAGGGGTGGTTAAGAGTCCAAGCTAAGTCTGTTTGGAAGATGTATTTTTTGACCATATGTGAGGTCGTATTGGAGTCAGCACATTGAGAAACCAAAGCCAAGGACACTCAGAAAGCCTCATACACTGTCTCTTGTAACCTGCTGGAATTGAGTGCATGCATATTTGACAAGGTCAGAGTCACACAACTAATGTCTAAGGATTATTGGATGCATGTTAAGGAGAGAGGCAAAGGTGTCTGGCAAGTGGGCAGCCTTACAAACACAAGCGATGCAAACCAAACTAAGGAAACCCCCACTCCTCCAGGGGGCTGACCCATCTCCTATGGGTAGCAGGTTACAGATATAATATATCCCTGGAAACAAAGCAATATTGGTGAAGGTGATTATGGAAATAATCTTGAATTCTGGGGCTGTTTAGAGTTTGCAGGATGCTGTGTATTGGTGTGGGGAGTATGGTTTTGTTTTTTTGTTTTGTTTTGCCATGAGAGTAATGGCTGGGCTCAAACTCTTCTAATCAAGGACAGTGGGTTAGAGCAAGCTAGCTGCTATAGCAAACTCCAGGGATTTAATACAAACATCTTATTTCTTAGGACTTTCTTCTGCTTGGCTGATGCGGTGGCTCTACCTTCCCTTGGCTTCCAGGGATCCAGGTTGAAAGAGGCTCTGTTATCTTCAGTGCATGGCTCCCAGCATTTCCCTGCTATCAATAGCCAGCCAGTGAATGGGAGAAGGACCAAGAAATAGAGAAAACATGTTTGCTTTTCAACCACATCCGTTCCACTTACATTCCTTGATGGTCCCCCTTTTGCATGAGGAATAATTTCTGGAACTAGTTGAGCATTTATTAAAGACCCTCTGCCTTTATGGAAAGATCTTCAATTTTTTAGATCAGTGAGTAGGCCCTGGCTGGGCTGCTACTTCCCAAGAACAACTGTGTACTATGAGGGGAGCAAAAGCTTTGGTGCGCAGCAAGCTGTGTTTGCCAGAGACAGCATGCTTCTGTGGTCAGAATGGTGCTGACCAAGAGTGTCCTCTGGTTAAGAGTATCTTTACTCACAGATTGAGTGTGTTAGCATTTTTCTCATATGTTTCCTTTCGAGAGGAAACTTAAATTTAGTCAAGAAAGCATGTAGTTTGTTAAGCCAAGAATTGCATTTGGTCTGTGTTCCCCCAGTGGGACAGTTCTGGAAGGTGTGGTCTTTCAGCCCTGGGGGAGCCATTAACTGAAGGCCCCCTGTCCTTTCTGCCTTAGCAACTTCTCTGCTTCTTAGATCCCTAGGCTCTTGTTAAATCCACTAATTTACTAATTCACTGCCCTGGAGATTTTAATTGAAGCCAGCATGAATAACAGTTAAGGTCTCATGGCAACAATTGGGGCAAATAAAGTAACCCCTTCCAACCACCAAAGCTACTTACTAAGGATTCAAGCCTTATCTATTTTTTCTCATGCCCAGAGATTTCTAGAATATTTATTTCTCCAGGTTCATGCCTTAAGAGATAATGAACAGTAGATGAACACATTGAAAACTGGCTTTTTTGGCCAGAGGGAACATCTGTGCCTCAGTGCTTTGCATATATAGTGGAAAGAGAGCCACTTCATTTGTTTACATTTTGTAGGAAAGCAGATAGGTAATTTAGAATGGGACAGTCAGGGCACACATGACCCTTCAGCTGCCCCCCAAAAGGTCAGCAGCTCTGTATTCAAATGTGAAGAACAGTAACTTCACACCCAAAGGGCTATTTTGATGATGTTCTAAAATCCATTTGGTGAGATTTAATCTTTGTGGCTTGAGACAGTCTTTTAGGCTTCCCAAAGGGGATCATAGGTTAATGCTACCAAGTATTTCCAGGCAGCTAAGGTAGTGGGGGCTAAAAATGTTGAAGGTTTCTGTACTGGAAGTCTATTCTTCCTATCCCACTCTCTGTTGTCCTTCTGTGGCTTCTTCTTCTTGTTTTTGGTCTTCTTTTTTTTTTTTTTTTCTTTCCATGTTGTCCTTGATATTTGTGATAGTTCATTTTATGTGTCAACTTGATTAGATCACAAGATACTCAGTTATCTGGTTAAACATTATTTCTGGATATGTCTGTGATGGTGTTTCTGACAGAGGTTAGCATCTGAATCAGTAGACTGAGTAAAGTAGATTGCCCTCCCCAATGTGGGTAGGCCTCATCTAGTCCATTGAGGGCTTACATAGAACAAAAAGATGGAGGAAGGTTAAACTGACACTGCCTGTCTGAGCTGGAATATCAGTCTTCTCCTGCTGTGGTACCCCTGGTTCTCAGGCCTTCAGGCTCTAACTGGAATCTACACTCTTACTTTCAACCATATGACTGGCTCTGTTGGGTCTCCAGCTTGCAGATGGCAGATCATGGGACTTCTTAGCCTCTATAATCACGTGAGCCAGTTCCATATACTAAATCTCTCTCTCTCCCTCCCTCCCTTTTTTTTCCCCCCATCCCTCCCTTTTTAAGTAAGCTCCACGCTGGGCATGGAGCCCAACATGGGGCTCGAACGCATAACCCTGAGATCAAGACCTGGGCTGAGATCAAGAGTCAGACACTTAACTGACTGAGCCACCCAGGTACCCTAATAAATCTCTCTTTATATTTAATCTCCTATTGGGTCTGTTTCTCTGGGGAACCCATTCTAATATAATATTTCACCTGTGTGAGGTCGATGGGAAAGTTTGACCCCCCAGACGATGAACCAGATCCCAGACACTGGACACTTCTAGAGTTAGCACTGGTTAAATGTGTCTACTTGCGGGTCTGGGGATATGCCTCAGAGCTGGTTTTCTTCTACATGGGTTGAGATTAGAAATGTAATGACTTCCACAAGGGTATAGAAATGTGTATTTGCCTGCAGGGACTCCAAGTGGTCTGATCTTATGGGGTCTTCCCTGATCAAATGTATTTCTTGCCCTAGTCAGGTTGATAAAAATCCAGATTCTTATGTAGACTAGATTAAAAGATTCAGTCATGTTTATATTTATCTTTTCTGAGTGACAAATAGTCTACCTTTTAGTATTTCCCTTACTATAAAGGGTGACTGTTGGGAAAATCCTAGTTTGTCTAGGTATGGCAAATAGATATTTCACATGTGAGCGCCAGTAGATTGGTGGTGCCTGTCTGGAGAGCTATGCTGAGAAGAATTCTGATTCTGCATCCACTGTCAGTATGGACTACTTGCACAGTTGGTTAGCAGTGCCTGCCAGAAGAGCAGAAGTCAGAAGCAGTGACATGTTTGCCACCTCCATTCGTTCAGCCACTAAATAAGGAGTGCTGGGTACATGCATGGCACTGTTCTAGGGCTGAGGGCATTTTGCTGCCTAGCCTCTATTGTAGGTACAGGGGCACCGTTGTAGGAGCTGACTCTTTGTCACCCTGACTGACTCATTCTTTTACAGGTCTAGATAGGTCAAATGATTCATCTGAGGCCACAAAATTAGTTAGAAGAGTGTCAGCCAGAACATAAGACTCTTGACTTCCTAAGTGTCCATCCTGTGACCCTCTCACCATTACCTGGGTGAGCTGATTGTAAGCATTCTTTTTCTAGGCAACTTAATGGTTGTAGAAAAATTCTTGACTTTCTTGCATGTCTTTCATAAAGGGATGACCCTCAACTTGGGCTGCAGCCTAGGAGTAAGGAGACTTGTCCTTCTTTCTTGGAATCTTCCATGCTGAATCACCTGCCCCTTTTGAGAATGTAACAGAGGCAACAGTGCCTGTGGAAAATTCTTCTTTGTTGGCAAATATCAATGTAGTATTTAGTTAAAGCAGGATATTATCCAAAGACCCTATAGAGGTTACAGGGTGCCTGAGGGGGGTTGGGAGCTCCGTGGATCAAAGTATCAAATGGTAGTTGGGTGAATTTTTCCATGGCTAAATTCCAGGAAAATGATCTCTGATATGGTTCTGTTGTTCAAAGTCAGCCTGTTCCTGTCCAGGGCTTGTGAGAGTAGTCATGTCCAGATGGGTGGGTGGAGAGGCACTTGGGAGGAGAGATTATTTTTTCTCATTAGGATCCAGTTTATTTCACCAGTTCCTGAGCTCACTTTACCCTGTACTTAGGGAAAGGGTGTGTGCCTCCCCGCTACGATTTCAATCTGAACTTCAAACCTTTGCAAAACAGGCTACTCTATCTCTCTTCCTGCTTGGTCTTCATGGAAAACTGGTGAGATCTGACCTCCTCCCGAAGTGTTCAAAGCAAAGTGTCTACTCAGAACTCTGTGGGCTCTTACCACAATTCCAGGGAGGACAGAACTCAGGTCACTAGTGGGGAAGGCTTTGCTTGCCCATGAATCTTTCTTTCAAAGATATCATAGGCTGATTTATATAACCATGTCTCTTTAAGGGTTGTTGAAAGGATTTCTGGGAAGTTAAGACAAATCTGAAATGGGGCATTATTTTTAAGAAGCTCATTAGTGGTCATTAGAAAGCCTGAGGTAGCAGGATTTGTCTGGCCTGGCTTAGATCCCTTTGGCCCACCCTGAACATCACCCACAGACAGATCCTGTATGGGTCCAGTGGCTTCCTGGACTCTTTGCCTGATAACATTCTGTGGCAGTGTTTTCTGGGCACAGGCTGGGGAGTTAACCCCCAGGAGCAACCCTCAGTCAGTAAGAGATAGGAGTTGGTGGGTAAATCCTCCAGCTTCTTCACCCCACAGTGATGAGTCCTGAGGTGGGTCTCTAAGAGGTCTCAATGGGACAGAGCCCCAGCCGTCTGCAGCCAGAAGTTTCTCATTTATACCCCTTAACTGGCTTGCCTCCCTTCACGGTCTCAGTTTCCATCTTTGTCATCATGAGTTCTGGTCACCACTTGTACCCAAATCCTGGTGTCAGGCTTATGAGGAAACCCAAATAAGACCTGACAGACCTCTGTGTCTTTTCCTGCCTGAGCGGGAATATCTAGAAGGTAGAAGGGGTGGGGGGTCTATAACTGGTTATTCTGGCCAAGATGAGAGAACTTCCTGAAGCCTTCTCTGCTCTCCTTTGTTGGCAGGTAGACCGATGTTTGTCCACCTGGGGGTTTAATCTTCTCCAGGGTGGGAGACAGAGCACCACAATGTAAACAAAGTAAGAATCACTTTGGGGAAATCGGATTGACCCGGAGACACAGTATTTGACTTGGCAGTAATAAAGGTGCTAGATCTCAGGCCATGGAAATGACCCTACGCTGTTCACTGAAATACCAGGTAGTGTCTGTGGATCACAGCCTAAGAGCATCAGCTGGGTCTTGATAGGAGGTTCAAAGCGGCTGGTTGGTTTGGGAAGGGGAGGTGCTTGCAGTGCTAAGACTTGGGGTATGGTGGGGAGAGGGTGTGATAGAGATAATCTCTGGTGCAGACCAGGAGTACACAGTCCTTTTTCCTTGTGAAAATTGGTGTCTCCATTCCTTTTATGTAGCCAGATTAACCCAGGCAATGCCAAATCCCAGGGCACAGTGGCTTTGTTTCTCTAGTGCATAGAATGTTAATGATGTCCAAGGCTTGAGCCCATACTGAACTGGGGTCATAACCAAAGGAGACTGACCTCTCTCCTCTTCTTGTCCCATCTGAGATTAATGTGACTTATCAGATGTTTTTGCTTGCCTTATTTTTAGGTGGCACAGCTCAGAGGGAACTGTCCCTTGTCCCTTAGCCTCACGTAAGGTCGTGAAACAGCCCTGGTTGGAGCATTAAGCTGCCCTGTCTATAGAGCATTGCTTTGACCTCTGGCCCCTGCTGCTTGGTAACCAGGATAGGGCCCGGCTCAGTTCTGTGGAGTAGGCAGGGACAGGAGGAGAAGAGGAAGGGGAAGGGGAAGGAAAGAGCCTTTCTGAAAGGAGTAGTTCTTATTTGGGAAATAGCAGGTGTTCCTTTCCTGGCCTGATTCCATGCGCTCTTCTGTGACCTTTCCTGCTCTGGAACACTTCCCTACAGTGCCTCCCCTCTGCTGCCCTTCTCTGTGGTCTGGACCCCTCTGCCTCCTTTCAGGGCCCCGCTAGGCTGGGAGGCTAGTGAATATTGGGAGGTGACCAGAGAGCTAATGGACCAACATGTTGCTAATGGTAATAGCTAACGCTTCTTGAGTGTCCACTCTGTGCCGGGCACTCTGCTAAGGACGGTATGAGGATTATCTTGTCGAATCCTTTAATAATCCCACAAATTAGGCACTGTGATTATCCCTGTTTTTAAGATAAGAAACCAAGGCATAAAGAAGTTAAGTAATCTTCCCAAGGTCACACAATCAGTCAGTACTGGGGCCAGTACACAAACTCCATGTTTTCAGCAAATATTTATTTAGCACCTACTGTGTACCAGGCCCTTATTCCAGGTGGACAAGACAGGCAACACCGTTGTGCCCCTTCTGCAAACTCTCAGTCATAGCGCCATGCAGAGAATTAAAATAAGCTGATATGGTAGAGCTTCTGGGTGGCCACTTTAACCTGGGAGGTCAGGGAAGCCTTCTTGGAGGAGGTGACATTTAAGCTGCTCTCTGAAGGACAAGGAGCCAGACTCCAAAGATGATGGGGAAGAAAAGTCCTGCAGGTGAACAGCTGGGGCGACAAACCAGTCAAGGCAAGAATAGAAAGGAGAGGATGAGCCCGATTTCTGTGAGAGGAGGGGAGAGGCAGGAGGGCCCCTTCTGGAGCTTCCCAGTTGCCATTCTTCATTTGATCAGGTCTTTCAAAATTCAAAGGGGCTCCGTGGCTCCCCTGTGGGAATTTGGGGGCCAAAGGGCCTTTTCAGCTCATGATACCGGTCATATGGGTCCCAGGGTGACTGGGACCAGGGTGGGAGCCCAGGGCACGCCCAGCTGCTCCCTGGCTTGCTGCACTCTGACCTCATGGCGGAAGCTGGCAGTGCTGTAGGCTGGGAGCCTCCCAGAGACGTGGTGGGAGGGCTTTGTGTCAGGTCGATCCTATCTCCATCCCTGGCAGGACAAGGCCTGTGCAGCCACCTCTGGGCTTGGTGCCAGCACCTCTTATTGAAAAACAGCGGGACTGATTGCAATGATGTTTTGCAAAGGAAACAAGGGAGAGAATGTGACGTGGGCTGAGATTACAGCTCACAACATTTCAGGCCTGGGCCAGTTTCAATAGTGAAGGTTCAAACTCCTCCCAGAGAGTGTTACCAGGAAACCCCAGGGTATGAAACTGTCATGCCAGATGTTCTAGTGAAAGGAAAACCTCCCTGAGCAAATAATAATAACAGAAGGGCAAATAACTCCTTCAGGTGAGAGAGCAGGAGTGAGCGAGAGAGCTCTAAGACTGTAACTGCATCTGGGTGGTTCTGGATGAATTCCATTTGCCTTGGTGCTTTTCACTCTCTAACCCTTTTCCTCCCTGTGATCTTGGGACCAATCCTTCTGAACTGCTGAGGTACCAGTCATCAAGAGGCAAGCAGTTGGAGAGGGCATTTGCAGCCACCTGCAAGCAGCACCTTTCACACATTAAGAAAAATACTCCTGATGGCATGTGTAGAGTGCACAGCCAAGGCAAAACTCACTTCCTAGGTCCCGAGCTAGAATTCGGTGCTGTGGACGGTGGGGACGTGCGGCATGTTGAGTCATCAATACCTCAGGGTGCTTGGATGGAACACCTCTCCCAAAAGAGACAGAGAGGGGTGCGTTATTTTGAAAAATAAATGCCCGAAGAAAAGCAAAGGACATACCTGGAGTGTAGGGGATATGAAGAGCTGTTAACCAAACCTCATTTGCCTTGGGCACTTTAGCAGTGGGTCCAGAAAAATGTTATGTTCACACCAGTCCCAGCGTAAGCCTGGATTTTCCTTTATGTTCAAGGAAGGCTTGATGTTCTGACAAAACTATTGCAATCTGGGCAGGAGTTAAGGTTTCATTGGAATGGGCTCTCTTAGTCTTCGTGTTTCTGGTGATGGGAAGGACAGAGAATTTGTCACAGATTGGTATAGAGTCAAGTAGGGACTTCCTGCACAGTGGTGCAGGTTTTACCCTGCACAATGTTTGGTTTAAGTGGTGCATTTGGGGGCCAAAATCCAGCTAGCACTGTTAGCAAAACTATTTGCCTGGTATGCAGCTGTGTCAGCCCAAAGAAGGGACACATTTTAAAAGCTGGTTCTTCTAGCAGGATACCTGTTTCTAATTCCCAGAAGGGTGTCATTGTGTGAGTCTTTGTCATCAAAGAAAATGTTTCTCATATTTCTCATATTGATAGGTGATATATAAAACAAGCGTTCAGTGGTAAAATAAGTTTGGGAAATGCTACAGATATATTTGAAGAGTAGGGTTTCTTTTTTTTTTTTTAGATTTCATTTATCTGAGAGAGAGAGTGAGCGAGTACAAATGCATGAGTGGGGGGAGGGGCAGAGGGAGAGGGAGAAGCAGACTCCCCACTGAGCAGGGAGCTGGATGTGGGGCTTGATCCCAGGACCCCAGGGCCATGACCTGAGCCGAAGGCAGACGCTCAACTGCCTGAGCCACCCAGATGCCCCCCGAATAGTAGGATTTCTAACAGCATTTCATATGTGACCTGTATTATGATTCTCTGAGAGGTGGTTGTGGGGTGAGCAGAATTTCCCAAACGTTTATGGCCATGGAAGCATCTTGGGGGACTAATGTTCTGTGAACACATACAATACTGTTTTTTGTTTTGTTTTTGGTTTCAAGCTTTTATTTAAATTCTCGTTAGTTAACATATAGTATAATATTGGTTTCAGGAGTAGAATTTAGTGGATTCATCACTTACATATAACACCCACTGCTCATCACAACAAGTGCCCTCCTTAATACCCATCACCCATCTAGCCTATCCCCCTACCTACCTCCCCTCCAGCAACCCTCAGTTTGTTCCCTGTGGTTAAGAGTCTTCATGGTTTGCCTCCTTCTCTTTTATCCCCCTTCCCCCATGTGTTCATCTGTTTTGTTTCTTAAATTCCACGTATGAATTAAATCATACGGTATTTGTCTTTCTCTGACTGCCTTATTTCGCTTAGCATAATACAACTTTAGCTCCATCCACATCGTTACAAATGGCAAGATTTCATTCTTTTTGATGGCTGAGTAATATTCCTCTGCGTGTGTGTGCGCACGTGTGTGCACGTGTATGTGTGTATACACATACATACACACCACGTCTTCCTTATCCATTCATCAGTCAGTGGACATTTGGGCTCTCTCTTTAGTTTGGCTATTGCTGATAATGCTGTTATCAATGTTGGGGTGCATGTGCCTCTTTGAATCAGTGTTTTTGTATTCTTTGGGTAAATACCTAGTAGTGTGATTGCTTGATCATAACACAGTTCTTTTTTAACTTTTTGAGCAACCTCCACACTGTTTTCCAGAGTTGCTGCACCAGTTTGTATTCTCACACTGTAAGAGGATTCCCCTTTCTCCACATCCTCACCAACATCTGTTGTTTCTTAAGTTGTTAATTTTAGCCATTCTGACAGGTGTGAGGTGGTATCTCATCATGGTTTTGATTTGTAGTTCCTTGATACGAGTGTTGCTGAGCATCTTTTCATGTGTCTTTTGGCCATTTGGATATCTTCTTTGGAGAAATGCCTATGCATGTCTTCTGCCCATTTCTTAACTGGATTATTTGTTTCTTGGGTGTTGAGTTTGTTAAGTTTTTATAGATTCTGGATACCAGTCGTTTATCAGGTAAGTCATTTGCAAATATCTTCTCCCATTCCAAAGGTTGCCTTTTAGTTTTGTTGATTGTTTCCTTTGCTGTGCAGAAGCTTTTTATCTTGATGAAATCCAAATTGTTCATTTTTGCTCTTGTCTCCCTTGCCTCCAGAGATGTGTCTGGTAAGAAGTTGCTACTGTCGAGGTTCTCCTTTAGGATTTTGATGGCTTCCTGACTCACATTTAGGTCTTTCATCCCTTTTAAATGTATTTTTGTGTATGGTGTAAGAAAGTGGTCCAACTTCATTCGACTGCATGTGGCTGTCCTGTTTTCCCAACAGCATTTGTTGAAGAGACTGTCTTTTTCCCATTGGATATTCTTTACTGCTTTGTCGAAGATTAGTTGACCATATAATTGTGCGACACATATAATACTATTTTAAATGATCCATACTGCATCCCTTAGATTTTCAGTTAGGAGAGGATTGCTCTGGAAGCATGCCATTGTTTGTTTTTTATCAGTTGGGAGCCTAGGATAAATGTCAACCAACTGCCTTGACTCTCCAGTGGAGTCATGGCCTCCTTGGTGAAGGAGACAGCATTCTTTTCTACAAGCACTGCTGAAATATTCGAGGGTGCACAAAGCGTTTAGCATGTGGGAGGGCATCTTCTTGGGTGGATGATTGGGGTTTAAAAGCCACTTATCCTTGTTATCCTCCATAGATGGGATTCTTCAAGCATCAACAATGAAATGGCTCCCTAGGGAGCCAAGAATTTTTGGTGTTATCATTCAAGAAAGAGAATAGGAAGAGGTAGTAGAAAAAGGAATTTATTCTTAAAAACCCACAAGTTTTAAGTTTGCTAGCAATAAGGAATCATCCAGAAAATATCTGATTACTTCTTTGATATGAGTCTTCCAAATACGGAGAAATGTCTACCCCCCACCCCCAAAGAAGCAAATGAACAAACAAAAAGGATATTCTGTGCTTCTCTGTTGCTTTTCCATGTACCTCACTGGAGTCTCTGTAAGACCAAGAGAAGTTTATCAAGGACTAAAGAGTTTCTATTCAGACTGATGGACCATAGATTTCTTTGTGGCCCTAAGGGGTGAAAAGGGCCTGGCTCCCAAGTTGGTCCTGTCATCACTGGCACAGCTCTCTGCTCCACTGGCCACAGCTGGTTTAGAGCCAGCCTCGAGTCCAGCTCAGAGTGGAATTTGAGAATGTGTTTTGTAGGTACAGTTACTGCACCTAGAAAGCTGAAAAAGAGCAGGTTTTCCAGCAATCCATAGGTCAGGAAGGGTGCTGATATGCCTCCCGCTCACCCACATATTGGGGTCCCATGGATCATCCCTTCTAAATCTAGATAGACTTGTTATTTTATTTTGTTCATTCAACCAACTTTGTGATTCATGCAAACCGGAAGCATCCTGACGTAGAAAATCACCGAAAATATAGCAACTACTACTGTTTTTGCTGAATGTATTATTTTGGTTTGTTCTGTATGGATCTGTAACTAGCCCCCAAATTTAAAGGACATTGCAGAATCATAATAATCAGGCACACCAGCGAGAGGTTATTTCTGCTTTTGTGCTTGGAGAAGGGAAGATTCCTTACATTGAGTGGAAAAACAGATGAATTCAAATGCAAATCCCCTTGCCTCCATGAGGGATTGGCGAAGGTGTACATTATAACTATTTGAATACCCATTTAAATTTGACTGTATTTGTCATCCCAGATTTTACTCCTATCTATCCTCATTGTGTTTGCCAGACAGATAATAAAGAACTTGGTGAGCTTTAAAAGTTATTTCCCTTTTTGTACCCTGAGCTGGCCTCATAGAAGAAGTTTCACAGGTTTATGAGTAGAATGACCATATGTTTTGGTTTGCCCGGACAGTCCTGGTCTATGTTGTTGATGGCTTAATGATTGTTGATTATTTTTAGCCCCCACTTTCACTCTCCTAAGTGTCCTATTTGGATGATAAATTATATGGTTTCTCTACTCATGAGTGGGAGAAGTGGGTAGGTGGAAGAAATACTACAGTTGGTACATCTCCCCTTTTAAATCATTTTGGCGACCACCATCATTTAAATAATACACACATATTTATGTACACCCATATACATTTATTTCTTGAGTCATTAACTTTAGGCAGTATGTATTAATTCCAGGCTGTGTAAAATGAGACAAATGGAACATCGTCCACATAATAGCGTTTCCTCCACTTCCATCACCCTTGCTCCCTCCTAATTTGGCCAATCATTATATTACTTTCACATTGTCAAGATTTACAATTTGATTTGTTAGTTGCAAGTATATTCTGTTGTGTAACTTCAGTCAAGCTTTCTGCTTTGTCTGTAGGTAGTTCTAAAAGTTGAAACGCAGTGAACAACATTTATAATATCATAATTACATAACTCTTATTCCCAGTAGAACCAAGTAGCATGAATGAACCTTTAAAGAAGGATATCCATCCTATGCCATAATCAGGACAATGTTTCACCTCAAGTGAATTGAGGGGGGGGGATGCAGGGGCAGGGGAGGGAGAGGGAGAGAAGCAGATTTCCCACTGAGCGCAGAGCCTGACGCAGGGCTTGATCTCAGGACCCTGAGATCATGACCTGAGCCCAAATCAAGTGTTGGATGCTTAACCAACTGAGCCACGAAGATGCCCCCAAAATCTTTATTTTAATACTGATTTATAAATATCTTTGAGTATTTATGAAAATGTACATGTAGGATAATAGTCCTAAAAGTGTACCAAATGGTGTTCAGTCTTAATTTGAGAATCACTGGCTTAGCTGGTGGGAGGAGAATTGTGGCTGACTCAATTATTAGCAATTTCAGGGCTTTTTAGACAATTACAGTCATTGCTTCTCTTCCACCTGTATTTCCTTAAGTGACTGCCCAGAAGTATCTTTATGGCAGAGGTAGGGAGACAAGCCCTTCTGGGGAGGTGGGTCTCATGCCACCATGAGCTTCACCCTTGATTCACTGTGTGACCCTAGGTAGTAACCATAACTGCTCCTGCTGTCTCAAGGGCTTCCTATTGGCCAGGCACTGTGCCAAGCCCTCTACAAGCATATTCCTCATCACCTCTTATAACAGCTTCATGAGGACAGGACCATAATCACCCCCAGACTTACTGAGGCTCAGAAAGGTATGCTGTGATGGTTTCACAACTCTGTGAACACATTAAAACCACTGAATTATACATTTTAAAAGGGGAGATTTTATGGTATGTGAATTATATCTCAATAAAGTGGTTATTAATTTTTTTTTACCAACCTGAGGTGGAAGTAATTAAAATTATGAATGAGGTTAAGCATCTTTTCTTTTGCATAGCAGAAATTTTTGTTTTTCTTTTCATGTCTTTCATTCACTTAAAAATGGGGTTATTGGTCTTTTACTCACTGATTCATAAGAGGTCGTTTGATCTATCATATATGTTGCAAATATTCCATGTTGCTATTTGACTTTTGACTTTACTCATGTTCTTTTGTTGACCAGAAAATGCTAATTTTTATTGAGATAGATTTATCAATTTTTTCTTTATGTGTTTGGTGTTTTATGTTATGGTTATAAAGGCCATTTTAACCCTATCATTAGTTTCAAGATGATTTTTTTAAAAAAAAGCATCCATGCTTTCTTCTAGTATATTTATGATTTGTTTTAAAAATATTTAATGTTTTATCCATTTGGAATTGGAATAAAGTATAAAAATCTAGTCTGTTTTCTTCCAGATGGTTGGCCAACTGTCCCACCATCATATAATGATTAATATATCTTAGCTTCTTCTCTGAGAAAGTCACTTCTATCATGTATTAAACTCCCATATGTGTTTGGTTCTATATACCCTTTATTCTGTTTCATTGATGTTTCTGTCAGTTCATTCATCAAATTCTTATTGTTGTAGCTTTATAATCAATTAAAAACATGGTAAAGTTCTTGTTCTGTTTGCTTTTATTTGGGAATTTTCATGGCTTGTTTCTTACATTTATTTTTTTAATAGGTGACGTTAGTTTAAAAGATCGAGTTCCAACAAAAAATTTGTTGTTTTTTAGTTTTATAGCATGAAATTTACACATTTAATTAGGGGCCTATTCCCTATATGGTTAAAGATGCCCTCTTTTTGGCTTCCCTCTACTTCTTGATACTCCTCTGTGTCTCCTTTACTCTTGTTTGATGGTCCCCAGAGTTGGGTTATTGGCTAGGAGGACTATAAAATATATTGTTTAAACCAGGACACTTTTGAAATTAAACAGGTTGCTATGGATAATTATGCTAGGACAACAGGTGTAAACCAGGACTGTCCTGGGCAATCTGGGATATATGGTCTTCCTAGTCATTGGTCCCTTTCCAATTTATAATTTTTTCCCTTTTGTGATCTTACATATTGCCATTATATCAACTACAGTCCACATGTTAGTGATTCCCAGATTCGCATCCAACTTCTCTTGAATTCTTGATCCATATTTCCAGCCCTATGCCAGACATCTCATCCACATGCCCCACAGTCATCTCAAACTCAAGTTGGATTCAGCTTCCCTTTATAACTGGGTCCTCCTTGCTTGTTACCCAGTGAAGTCAGCCATCTAGTCTTTTGAGCTATAATCTGGAACTCATCCCTCTCCCATATTGCCCCCATTGGTTTCCAGGTCTTTTCAGTTCTATTACTGAAATAGGTTCTAAATCCAATCCCACTTCTTACTGCCACTGTCTTCTTTATTAGGATCCTTCCGAGTCTCTTTTCTGGATTATTACAGTGGCTTCCTTTCTGGTCATCCTGCCTCAAGGCTTTCCTTACTTCAGTCCGGCCTCCAGTCTCTTTTAGAGTGAAAACGTAAACCTGATCTTGTTATTCATCTGCTGAAAGATTTGTGCTGGCACCACCTTGCCAAACCCTTACCATGCTATGCAAGGCTGTCACAGCCGGGTGCTGTCCTCCTGTTTAAGTTCTCACCTCTCCTGATACAAATGCCCCTAGTTAGCCTGAAAGTCATTCCATCTTCCAACTCTGCACAGACTGAGCTCACTAAAATGCCCTTTCTGCTCTTCCTCTCTGTTGTTGTTGTTGTTGTTTTCCCCCAAACCAGCCACCTCAGACACTGAGGTCAAGCCTTGCCTCCTTTGTAAAGCCTTCCCTGATTCACCCTTTGCAGTGCTCCTGCGGCTCCGCCTTCACACTGTTTACCAACTCATCACCCAGTGATTGCCTCTCTGTGTACATGTCTCCCTCACTCTCTCTACTGGTCACTTCTTTTTTTTTTTTAATTTTAAAAAATTTTTTTATTTTATTATGTTATGTTAATCACCATACATTACATCATTAGTTTTTGATGTAGTGTTCCATGATTCATTGTTTGTGCATAACACCCAGTGCTCCATGCAGAACGTGCCCTCCTCAATACCCATCACCAGGCTAACCCATCCTCCCACCCCCCTCCCCTCTAGAACCCTCAGTTTGTTTCTCAGAGTCCATCGTCTCTCATGGTTCGTCTCCCCCTCCAATTTCCTACTGGTCACTTCTTATTTCCCCAGAGCCTGGTACTTAGCAGATGTTCAATAAATTTTTGTTGGCTAAACCCATGAAAGATACTGTGAGTGGTGGTTTGTGACTACTTGTGGTTACTTGCAAATTCCATCTGGAATGCAGCCCAGGGCAAGCTTGCTTATTTTTAATACTATAAATTACAACAATAAATTCAAATTATTAATAGTAGAAGTTATGGAGGACTTGCTTTATTTAGGTATTATTATAGGCCCTTCAAGAGGCATTTTCTCCTATAATCTTAAAAATAGCCTATCAAGATAGGTTTTTCTCTAGCCATTCTATGATTAAGGAAGCTAAGGTTTTTCTCTAGCTATTCTATGATTAAGGAAGCTATGGTTGAAAGCAGTTGAGTAGCTTTTCTTAAGAGCAGTAGCTAGTAGATGGGATTACAGCCAGCTGTATTTGACTTCAGAATTCACAGTCTTTTCTAAGTTCATTTGGAGGCAACTTTTCCCTCCTAATGATTTTTTTGGGATCACATTTCTTCCTCACCATCCCTGACCTCTTTATCTCTTTATCCAGAGGCTGGTTCTGAGCAGCCCACCATGAGGGCCTACCCTCTTTGATTCATGACCCCCATCCTCCCACCCTGGGTAGTCCCCAGCACCCTCAAGCCATTAAAGAGTCACCTGTTAACTGATGCCCAAGGTGAGAATGAACTAATCTGAGCGCGAAATCTGTGTACCAATGGAAAGGTCTAGACAAGGCTCTCAGGTCTCCTGCTTTCCTCCCAAAGCACACAGAGGCATTTAACAGTGGCCTCCTGGGGACACCATTTTGTTTGTTGTTAGCACAGAGAGGGTGGGATGAATGACGGGAATTGGGGAGAAGGGTTTATGGTTATAAGAGAGCTGCTGCTCAGAGAGATATTTGGGGTTGTAGGAGGCTCAGGCAGTGTCAGAGGCTACCTGCTCTGGGCGGAGCAGGTTCAGTTCATAATCCTATTTAAATTTTAGTCCAAAAACTAATACATGCTAACTGTAGGAAACTTAAAAAATAAGGCGACAGTAAGGAAAAAAATACCACTTTTAATCCTTTTGTGGTGTATGTATCTTAAAACATTTTTCTTGTTTTTTTTTAAAGATTTTAATTTATTTATTTGACACACAGAGAGAGATAGACAGCGAGAAAGGGAATGCAAGTAGGGGGAGTGGGAGAGGGAGGGAGAAGTAGGTCTCCTGCCGAGCAGGGAGCCCGACACAGGGCTCTATCCCAGGACCCCGGGACCATGACCTGAGCTGAAGGCAGATGCCTAATGACTGAGCCACCCAGGTGCCCCAAAACATTTTTCTATGCATACACCTCTCCCCTGCCCACTTTTCCTTTTATAGAAATAAGATCATACTCTGTATAAGTTATGTTATATATATTTCATATTATTGAACCATCTTCCTCCACACCATTTTGCATGCATTCATAGTGGTCATGTGAACAGTTGTCCGATGTTGTTTTGGTGTGGCATCCCATGGTTTAGAAATGAATGGGCAAGATGGGGATGAGGAGGCAAATGGTGGCACCCAGGTTTAAATGGCTGACCTGAGACCACCTCACCAACCTATGACATCTGGCTCAGACACTATAAGTTAGGACCAGAAGGGACTTCAGCAGTGACTTCACTGGCCACCTCCTTTTACATTTGGGGGCACTGAACCAAAAAGGGGAGGTTCTTTTTTGTTTGTTTGTTTTTAAAGATTTATTTATTTTAGAGTGAGAAAGTGAGAATATGAGCAGGGGGAGGGGCAGAGGGAAAGGAAGAGAGAGAATCCCAAGCAGCCTTCATGCCCAGCAAGAGCCCAATGCCAGGCTCAAGCTCACGACCCTGAGATCATGACCTGAGCCACAATCAAGAGTTGGACGCTCAACTGACTGAGCTACCCAGGCGCCTCTGTTTTTGTTTTTGTTTCAAAAAGTGCAGGTTTTTGCCCAAGGTCACTGAGGCTGACACTGGCAGGTCAAGCCCAGAACCCAGGGTTCCTGGTTCTTTGTCCAGAGCTTTTTCTGCTCTTCTACTAAATAGTCTCACATTCTTAGAAGAATGTGATGAATTTGGAAAAATTTTACTTACCATGCTCATGTAGAGGTTGGAAAGTGAGAGCTTTGGGGGAAGACAAAAGCAGAAATTATCTAGACAAGAGAAAAACAAAGTATGAGTGATCATGATCATCATTAAGCGTTTGAAGTAATAACATAAAGTGAGCATGACCTGTTAGGCATTCTAAAGGAAGAACTGGATCAAAGGATATATTTGCTTATTGTTGGCAAATGGGTTTTAAAGGGTTATAGCTGACAGTCACTATAGCTAACCATGTGTGAGGTCAGTGGATTTAAAGATCTTCAAGGTAAGTAATAGTCTCCCTATTTTTGGAAGGTTAATAGAGGCCTAGAGACATCCAGTAACTTCCCCAAGATCACAGAGCTGATTGGCCACTTCTAGGGGTAACTGGGTGCTCTTGCTCAGAAGCCCATCAGAGATATAGAACTATCTGCCTGGGGAAGGAAGGAGGAAGCATCGATCTGTTGACTTATTTCCCTGTGGTCAGGTGGTGCTCCATGGGTATTACTTCTCCTGTACTTCTGCTTGTTCCTGTGTGGGCCCGTGCTTCTGGTCGGACAAACCCCAGGGCAGGCTGTGAGGAGATTGTGTAGAGGTGCTCCTGTCGAGCAGTACCTGTGTGAGCCATCCAGAGCCCGTGCAGATCGGGTGGCAGCCGCTGTGGATGGATGAGAGGTGAGGAGGAGAAACTCTGGAGTTGTGTACAATGCGTATGCTATGTATTCAGACTAGAACTCAAACCTGCACAGGTAGAACATGCTGTGCAGCTGAGACTTCTTTTATCTGTGGAGGCCTTTCTGAAATATGGAACCTCAAAACTTAGACTCTTTCCCTAATGGCCCAGGGAGCAGGTTGCCATGACTGTTGCTGTTTGGATCAGGAGGCATCTCTAGACAATCACTGTGGCCAGGGAGGCATGGTCTATAAAATGACAGATGCTGATGTTTAATCATATTTAGAGTTTAATGAAAGGTACTAAAGGTTCTGGGAAGTCAAACAGTAGATGTCCATTAAGACAGCAACTAATAATGCATTTATCAAAACTTCTTTGACCCAAAGTTCAAAGTGCTTTAATTTTTATTTAAATCTTGGTCTTTGCAGGAACTCATTGAGGTAGTTAGGTAAAAAATATTTCATACAGGAAATAAGGAAAAACAGCATCCCTTTGGAAGAAAGCCTCTAAAGCATTTGCATGGTTTCTCTTGTTTCTCCCCTCCATAAAGTGCACAGAAAGAATACCTTGAATATTGCATCCAGACGGCTGGGCAGAGTTGGTTCTGTTCGAACCAAACTGGAATGGAATTTCAGAGACAGACTTAAGAATAACTTCTAATGGCTATATCCCACAATAGCTTTCCAAGATAGAGTCAATTCAGCATTCCAAGTGGGTATAAAGTTGGCTGAAACAGGAAGGGATTATTTCCCTGAATGGTTTTGGACAGTTTAACCAAAGGATGTGGGCCCCTGTCCATGAATTAAGTGTCAGAGTGTACCTGTCTGCATGTCTGAGACTTCTGTCCCCACTACCTTTCTGTCCCTGGTACTCACAGCTTCTTTGGGTGAGTCCAGGGGCAGACTCAAAATCTTCTTGCCTGGTTTTAATTGGACTTTAATCTTATCCTTTGTTCTTGTGGATTTTTCTGAAGAAACCAAGAGAAGCAGGTGGCTTCATGTAGTGTAGTTGCCTTTGTTACGATGAAAGGCTGCAATTTTTTTTAAATTTATTTTTTTATTTTTTTTTTTAAAGATTTTATTTATTTATTTGACAGAGAAAGACACAGCGAGAGAGGGAACACAAACGGGGAGTGGGAGAGGGAGAAGCAGACTCCCTGCCGAGCAGGGAGCCCGATGCGGGACTCGATCCCGGGACTCCAGGATCATGACCTGAGCCGAAGGCAGTCGCTTAACCAACTGAGCCACCCAGGCGCCCGAAAGGCTGCAATTAAAACAGATTTGCAAACCTAGTTTTAAACTCAGGTCTACCTTTCTTAACCACATGCCAAGTCCTTTGTAAAAAAAGAAGAAAAAGAAGAAGATTTTTTCTTTTTCTTTCTTTCTTTCTTTCTTTCTTTCTTTCTTTCTTTCTTTCTTTCTTTCTTTCTTTCTTTCTTTCTTTCTTTCTTTTCTTTCTTTCTTTCTTTTCTTTCTTTCTTTCTTTCTTTTTTTTTTTTTAGTAAAATCTGGTTAAGGAGGGACAGCTACACTCACATTTGTATTTTGGATAGAGTCATGTCATTTTCTCAAGTAAAAAGTACATTTGCTTTCAAGTTTTTCTTGTTTTTTGTTTCTTGTTTTTTTTTCCCCTGGTGCTAGAGCTCTCAGGCTTCTGACTTAGATAAGTTCTTGATATTTCACCTAGTTGAACTGTGTGTTGGGGGCTAGATTTTCCTCTCCCCTCATCTCAGCATTTGCTTCTTAACTCCTTATTTTGCATCTTCATCTCCCTGGGTTTTTCTTTCTCCATTTAGTCCTTTCTCCAGAAATCTCCCTATAGAGCAGAAAGGAAAAGAGATGTTCTTGATTTGACTTTGGTGCTGGATGCGAAGGCAGAGGACAGAAGGTCCCACCTCCGATTAAAGAAATCTTAAGGAAGGGGTGGTGATGAGAAATCCTGAAACACTTGGGGTCATTTTTTGGCATTTTTCCCTAGAAGAGGTTGAGAATCAATGTGTTGGAGCCAGCTCTAAATCCAAGTTCAGTGATCTCATTTTGGTAGCTAGAGATTAGCCATGAGGAAAGTCTGTACACCACGGAGACTGACTCACATCACAGATCTTCCTGGAGAGCTGGTTGTTCACCCTTTCCCAGTGACTCATAGGTGTTACCACCAAGCGCCTGCATCATTACACTGGGAGGCCTGGATTATAATGTCTCTGTAATAGATTTTCTGTAAAACACTCGTTTGCTCCACTCCCCTTCCCCATATCAGATTCCACTGGGTGAGGTGTCAGAGGCTCTGTATCAGATGCTAGGGGAACGTGGGTCTGATCCAAGCTGTTCTGTCTGCCTGGAACTCTTCCCCCAGAGAGCAGCATGGCTCACATTCCTTCTCGTCCTCCAGTCTGAGTTTAAAACTCCCCATCTCAATGAGGCCTTTTCTGACTGCCCATGTATCCCTGTGACCTGCTCACACCCCTGCCACTGTACTTCCTGTCCCACTCCATGCTTTACTTTCATTTGCCTTGTCCCTTATCATGGTCTAACATACTCCACACTTAGCTTATTGATCACGTTTATTGTGTGTCTCCCCTTCTGCAATGTGAGCTCCTCCACCTTAGAAATCTTTGTTTTGTTCCCTGGTATATCCCAAACACCTAGCATAGTGTCTGGCACATAGCAAGTGCTGAATAAATATTTGTTGAGTGAATCAAATGAACAAGCAATCCTTTGCTTGGTGGAAGGTATAAGAAGGCAACGACTCCCTGGCCCATGGGTCCTTGCCCTACTCTGAAGGAGGCCTTTCTTGGGAGTCCCCTGGAGGGTGCGGACCAGAGGCCTCACAGCTGAAAGTGGTTGCCTGAAGGATGACAGTGGAGACAGGTTACTGTCTGCTGCTGGCTCTGTCCCTGTATGGTTACCATCTTGATGTATTTGTGAAAGGCTTTTCAGCAAGAAATAAACACAGAATAATGCAGCCAGGTGGAGGAAGAAGGGAAAAGGACAGACTCCCATGCTGGACGGACATCAGCCTCTCAATCTACTCGCCTGGCTCGGTTGGACAGATCTCCTCTGGGCAGTGGTGCTGTTAGAGTATGTTTACGTGATCCCTCAGCCCAAGGACAGACCACTAACCAGTGGGCTTGAGGACACCTCGGGGCTGAGTTTTTCTCTCCTCTTTTTGGACAAAAGGAATAGAGCAGTGGAATTCCTTTTCTTTCTTTCCTTTTTTTTTTTTTTTCTTCTTCTTTGGTTTGGACAGAAGGTATGGAATGGCAACTCCAGTCTTCTAATCTGCAAAATAATGATATATTTGGTTTTATTTCATGAGATTTTCACTAGGCTCAAATGGGAAAATAAACAGTAAAGTCATATTTTAAAAGTACAAAGAAGTTTGCCGAAGTAAAAGGCATTGTATCGAGTGTAATAAATTCCTTATAAAAACCAACCACATTATGTAAATTTGAATTCATTTTTCCTTCCAGGAATTACCTTCATAGGGAAGGAAGGAGGGAGGGAAGAACGATGTGGAAAGAATGGAAGAAAGAGAATAACAAGGAACAGAATAGGCTGCCCCAGACAGAGTCTGTCCTTGTTAGTGTACAACATTAATGCATTTCCATGATTGAGATGAGGGTTGAAACTGCCCCTCAGGCTTGGCTAATGGCATGGTTATGCCACAAAAAAGGCATTGCTCTCTGTGAATAAAATGCTACTCTTTTAAAGACAAGGGATTCTTACAGCACCAGGAAAGATCAGTTATTGATATCTGGAAAATGAGATTCACCTCATGGGGGGAAATGATTGACTTCCAAAGAGCTGCATCTGCGATGGCAGGTAAAACTAGTGATTGCATAGCTTTATGTACAGTGGTCCCTCCTGTTCGTGGCTTACTTTCTGTGGTCTCAGTTACCTGTGGTCAATTGTGGTCTAGAAACAGATGATCCTCCTTCTGACAGATCTTCAGGTCAGTAGTAGCCTATTACTACATCTCATCATGGAGGCATTTTATCATCTCACAACATCACAAGAAGGGTGAGTATGTATAATAAGATTTTTTGAGAGCCGCATTCACATGACTTTTATTACAGTGTAGTGCTATAATTGTTCTATTTTATTATTGTTAATCTTGTACTGTGCCTAATTTATAAATTAAACTCTATCATAGGTATTCTGTATAGGAAAAAAGGGTTCAGTAATATCCACTGTTTCAGCCATCCATTAGGGGTCTTGGAATATATCTCCCCCATGGATAGTGGGGGGCTCCTGTATCTGTGAAACACCGCTGACACCAAGTGCCCTGTTGTAGTATGGTTTTATAGAGAAAGCTGTAAAATAAGATGCCAAGGAGAATCAACATCCATCCATCTACCCATCCATCCATCCATAATGGTTAAGAGGAGGAACTGAATCCTGGGTGTGAATTTCACCTCTACTACTTAATAGCTGTATTATCTTAAACATGTTCCTTAACCTCTTCATGAAGTTTCTTCATCTATAAAATTGGAATAATATTAGTTCCTACCTTACAGCATTGGTCTGAGAATTTAGTGATTAATATATGTAAGGCTCTCAAATAGAGCCTGGCAGATAATAAGGATTCTATGTGTTAGCTATTATTCATTTAACCAATGTTTATAGAACCCCTAGTATGTACTGGGCACACTTTTCCCTGTCATTAAATATTCATCTGCAAGAACAGTGTCAATGGTTGCATACTATTCCGTGAAATATATATAGATTTATCTTTTTACAGTCATTCTTAAATTTTAACCTGTGTCAGAATCACCTGAAGGGCTTGTTAAAGCAGATGACTGGACCTACCTCTAGAGTTTCTAAATGAGGAGGCCTGAGGCACATCCTAAGAATCTGCATTTGTAACAAGTTCCCAGGGGCTGCTGATGCTGCCCATTGGGAACGACACTTTAAAGGCCACTGCCTTAGTATATTTAACTAATTCAGTTAAACTTTCGAATATTTAGATAATTTCAGGAAACCTCTGGGCAACCAGAATTCCTACCAGTCACTGAGAGATAAGTGGGAGTTAGTTTATCACATAAATGAGGAACGTGATTTAGACAATGTCTGAGATCCCTACGTCAGATACTTAGGAAGCATTGCTTCCGATCCTCTTAGCCTCACCCGTGTCATATTCTGGGTACTGCCGTGGGGACCAGTTGAGTGAGAGCTCAGTGCAGCTTCGTGCATGTGCAGTGAGCTAGGCCTCACCTCAGGCACACCTCTTGCATCTCTCAACACTCACCCTAGGGCGTGGCTTGGGGTTCCTCAGATGTTTACTAGCCTTTCAGGTTGTACCACCCAAGGCAGTTTATGTTCTCCTGCCTCCCTTTCAGCTTGATAGACTCCATGATGCACCCTATACCCTTCTCCCAAGTGGTCCCTGGGGCCACACTTTCCAGTCAAGTGCTGGCTCTTAAGGCTTTGTCTCAGGCTCTGCTTTGTGAAGAACCTGTGTTGGACAGTCCTTTTCAGTGTAAAGTTTAAGTTTTCTGACTGCTTTCCCCCATGATTGCTTAGTGGGAGAAAGGCAAAAAGCAAGAAGAGTTCTAAAATTGGGATGGGTGGATAAGGTTTTAGGAAGTCTGAGAACTCTCTCAAATTGGATGCAAAATTGTGTGCGTGCTTGCATTTTTTTTTTTTTCCTGAGAGAAGTCCATTGCATTCAACAGATTGTCGAAGTAATCAGTAACATGCCATCTTCTTCTTTTTTTTTTTTTTTTAACATATAATTGGAGGGGGAGATGAACCACGAGAGACGATGGACTCTGAAAAACAAACTGAGAGACGATGGACTCTGAAAAACAAACTGAAGGTTCTAGAGGGGAGGGGGGTGGGAGGATGGGTTAGCCTGGTGATGGGTATTAAAGAGGGCACGTTCTGCATGGAGCACTGGGTATTATACGCAAACAATGAATCATGGAACACTACACCAAAAACTAATGATGTAATGTATGGTGATTAACCTAACAAAAAAAAAAAAAACCATCAGTAACATGGAGAGAAGAAGAAGGAAGGAAAGGAGAAATCTGGGTTCTAAGGTAGTGTTTCAGAGAGTAGATAGAGAGGGGACACCTTGGCATAGATGCTGGTGGTGGCACCAGGGAGAGGGAAGAGTGGGGAAAAAAAAAAAAAAGCAGTAGGAGTAGGTGGAAAACACATTTCTTTGATTTTGCCTCTGGACCTAGCCGGGAAGCCTCTAGCATTCACTGCAGGCTTTTACCCACTCTTCAGATAGCCGATGCTGACAAGTGGGATCTGAAGGAGATCAAGAAACAGAGGCTCAGTTGCAGAGACAAGTGGGATCTCCTGGTTGGTCAAAGAAGGGGATTGACGTTAAGGATTTCTAAAGCACTTTTAACAAGAAAATACTTGCCTCCTCTGGTTCATGTCCTTGTGGTTTGATTTCTGGTGACTTTTCTCTTGGGAAGATGGAGCATTTTCGGTTTTGCCACAAGTGGAGGAACCCCAGCCCAGTCCTTGGTGAGGGCCCTACCTGTCTAGCCCTCACCACCTGAAGTGTCGCACTGGAATGAAAATTATGTTAATTGAATTTTGGGGCAGTGTGCCTTGGGAGCAAGCAACTAGAGAGTCAAAATCTAATCTACATACTGATAAGAGTTGAAAAATGATGTTTTCTAATGAACAAAATGCCTGCAACTGGTCTGGCTTAACATTAGCATAAAAGTGTCATCACATTGGCATACAGTTAGAATGCTGGGTAAATTTGCCTCTTAAAATTCACTGAAGCAGAGGTCTCTCTCCATTTTTGGTTTCTATGTACTTTATAGGTATTTTGGCAGGTCTGAAAGCAGAACCGGAATCTGATTAAAGACCAGTGTTTGACCTTATTCTATTGGTTGGTTATATTTGTTTGATTGGTGAGAGCCCTGGAGAGTGAGAAGGGAAATCCGTAACTGGTCTGCAACATAGCAACTCATGGTGACATTGGCTGGAAGATCCTAGCTTAGGCAGGACTAAGTTTCTCCCCTCCTACCCCTTTGAAACGTGGGGTCCGAACAGCTCTAGGCTGACCAGACTTCTGCAAGCTTCACAGGACTGTTTAGAAATGAAGTTTTATTGGGGCGCCTGGGTGGCTCAGTCGTTAAGCGTCTGCCTTCGGCTCGGGTCATGATCCCAGGGTCCTGGGATCGAGCCCCGCATTGGGCTCCCTGCTCCGCGGGAAGCCTGCTTCTCCCTCTCCCACTCCCCCTGCTTGTGTTCCCTCTCTCACTGTGTCTCTCTCTGTCAAATAAATGAATAAAATCTTTAAAAAAAAGAAATGAAGGTTTATTTTCATAATGCCACCCATATGCTTTGATTGACTTCTGCCTACCACAAGTATTGACAGGTTCTTTTAGCCTCAGGTCTCTTTGGCCTTCCCAATTTTTCCCTCCATCTTCTGTTAAGATAGTGAGGTCATGATCAGATGTGCATGTATGCATGTGTGTATGTGTGTAAGATTACTGTGAATTTGTACATGCATATTCATAGCAGCACTATTCACACTAGCCCAAAGTGGAAACCACCCAAATGTCCATCAACAGATGAATGGATAAACAAATATGGTATATCCACATAATGGAATATCACTGAGCCATAAACTGGAATGAAATGCTGACATGCTACAACATGTATGAATCACAAAAACATTACGCTAAGTGAAAGAAGCCAGACATAAAAGGACAAACACTTCATGATTCTATTTATATGAAGTATCCAGAATAGGTAAATCCATAGAGATAGAAGGCAGATTGGTGGTCGCTAGGAGTCAGGGAGGGAAAGGGGATGGGAAGTAATTACTTAATGGGTATGGACTTTCCTTTCAGGCTGAGGAAAGGTTCTGGAACTTGATAGAGGTGGTACATACCCAACATTGTGAATTAAATGCCAATGTATTGTAAACTTTAAAATGGTTAATTTTATGTTCTGTGAATTTCACCTCAGTAACAATGAAAACCAGATTTCTCTGGATGTAATGAGGCTGGGTTAGAAGAGCAGGCTTCAGAACTATCGTAATCGTCCAGGTGAGAAATTCTGATAGCTTGGACCAAGGTGGTGCTTATGAAGGTAGAAAGGAGCAGATGGATCCAAGAGATATTTAGAGGTAATTGTGAAAAACTAATGACCAACCGTCACATCATAGGATCCCCTCTGTTGGTGTCAAAATAAAGGGAAACGGAAATGAAAGGAATTCTTCTCCAGGGGGTTCTAGCTAAATTTCTTACATTAGACACTTAGAACTCCTTGATTTTATAGGTACAAATACAGTAAAATATTTCATATTGGCAGCCACTGTGCAGCTATGACATAGCAGAGAATTTTAGGTTTTGTGGGAAAAAATACTTGGGAGCTTGTGTATCGGTCATTTTTCTAGCATCTTACCGTGTCTGAGAAGCCTTTCTGGAAGTGAGGAGCAGTTATGCCAGAGACACCATCCATCCCTGGATGGTCACATCACACCCACAAGGAGGCTTTCAGCATACGCTTTGATGTGCAGTTGGTATAGAGGAGTCAATAAGCTTATTGAAACCAGAGGGAAAATTCTGTGACATGTTTTCCCTGAGCATCCGCAAGAAAGGTCAAATTAAAGGAAATGGTTCAAACTGACCATATGTAAATAGACAAGGGGAATTCTCTGCCTCCTCATCCCCATATTAAGCCTCTCTAAGATTAGCTTTGAGGATATATATTTAGTTTCCACAATAGTAGATACTAGTCTTAAGTATCTTCTGTTATTACTGTAAAAATAGATTAATGGGGCATTGACTGGCCATGGAATAGTCTAGCAGAGCCCATTAATCTGAACGCATCGAATCTGAAATTGTTCAGAAGTCGTGTTTCCCTTCCCTATCTTATCATCTTTCTCTGTAACAAAGATTATTATTTAAAAAAAATTTCCAAAGCAAGGAAGGTCCCAGTGGTTATTTTTATCATGAATTAATCTCCTTCCTGGGAGATTGAAGGCCCTCTGGGTGAGTCTGCTGCTAATACCATCCTGAGTGTACAATTATCTTCTAATAAGCATAGTCTCCTGTCATTGTTGCTTAATAGCTTAATTATATTACCTAGGACAAAAGCTGGCCCAGGCCTAGTTAAAGACAGTTCAGACAGTAAACCCTAGCTGGCCACCAGGAGCAGGACAACACTTATGGGAATGGAATGTTAAGTGGACATGTGTCTTGAGCCCTCTGTGTCTCTTTTGCTTGTAAAGCACTCTGCTCTTGGCCCAAGGACTGGCATTCCCAAGGGCACTGGCATCTGCCTCAGGTAGACTGAAATGTAAATGGTGGGATGCTCCCGACTTCTGCCCTTACATGTATGTTAAATAGTGATATAAGGTGTGGTAATGGTCACACAGTAGAATGAACCAGAAAAACCAGCAGTGAAACCTAAATCTATTTAAGAAAAAAGATGATAGGAGAGGGATCTTCAAAGTACAACTTCGGAAAATTTTGGAGAAAATATATTTTTTCTTTCTTTGAGTTTTTTAAATTACCAAAGTCATGCATAAATAAATAATAATTATAAAAATTTTACTTGCCACAGATGTAGTTAATTATTTGTATCCACTACCAACATAGCCATTATCCTTTACTCCCCCAACCCCTATGCCATCCCAATAACTTCACTAAGAATAGAATTCCTGAACAAAAATGAAATTGTTTATACCTTACTTAACATGCATTGAAGCAATTTGGGCCAGGTTTGAACTTACCACAAGCTGAATATTTTTTTTCAAAAACTTCGTATTATTCCACTGTAAAGAACCCCTGGCTTAATGTTGGCATAGAATTGTATAAAACCTTGAAGCTTTCAAAAGAATAGTAATGTTATGAGAAATTCAATGTCATAGTTAGACCATTGAAGTGATTAAATGGAGAAAGGAATCTGACTCTTAGGTCAAAAAAGACACAATAGCATCCAGCCTGTGAGAACAAGAGCAAACCTTTGGGGTTATCAGCTCCCATTTTATAGATGGGGAAACTGAGGTCTTTCCAAGATAAATACTTTCCCAACATTGATACTCCTTCTGTACATTTATTATCCCTGATATTTAAAGTTCTTTTACCAGTCAAATTAATTTTCTTTTACCTTTATGATTGACTTGGGTTCATCACTCCTTTGACCTCAATACACTTAGCTAACTCATTCAACAATGAGAACCCATTGTTGCCAGGACCTGGGAGGACCAAGATGGGGAGCCGAGGTCTTACCCCTCAGGAGCCCACCAAGTACACGGTGATGGCATTAAGTCCCATAATACAGACAAAAACACATTCTTATTTTTATGCTTTGAGGTTTTTTTCCTGCCTTTGTCTTCCCACTCCTTTCTGTTCCCTTTCATTACCTTTTATGGCATTAACTCTCTTTTCCGACTACTATTCCATGCTGATTTCTCCCCTCTGTATTCTTGTTATGCTTATAATTAAAGTACTAAAATTTTAGAAGTTGATTCTTTAGCAGTCAGGGTAGGCAAAGTTACTTTTGAGAAACAACCTCCAAATATCTGTGGTTTCCCATAATAAAAATGTATTTCTCATTCGTACTAATCTCCCTTGTAGGTCACCAGGGAGACTTTGTGGGATCTGGGCTGGTAGAGGCCCTATCTTGACATGCACTTCCATGATGAATGCCACATGGGAGGGAGGTTGGAGCTGAGTGCCACTAATTGAATGCCTTTGTGGCGAAAAAAAAAAAAATGATGCCTATCACTTATTCACATCCCATTGCCCGAAACCAGTTACATGGCTACATCTCTTCAGGGGACGGAGAAGTGCAATGCTCCCTTGGAATGTATGGAAGGAGGAGAATCTGGATACTTTTGAACATATAAGTGATTACCACAGTTCTATAGTCCTTATTAGTATGCTAGTATTTCCAGTATGTTCATCTTAACTTTACCAGATTATACGAATAAATGACTGCGACCTTCTTATTTTGTAAAACCATAGTGTCCACCAGAGGGCACAAAACCAGGCACTTAATACATTTATGTTTGACCTGAGATTTTGTGAAATCCTGTTTAATTAAGCCCAGTTTATGATTATCTTCAGATTCTGGCCTTATCATATGGATTAGAAGCTTTAGAGAAATCTAAGGCCTGGTTTGTGTTCCTTGCCAGCAGAGATCCAGGCAGGAAACTCACTGAGGCCTTTTCTAATTCCCGGACCTGTCTAAATATCCCAGTGATTGTCAGTCACTTAACACTACTCCCAAACACAGTTGTTTTGAATGCTTAAAACAAACCAGGCAAAGTGACAACTCACATTTATCAAGTATCAGAAGGAGGGCACATTCCAGATGATCTTTGAGATTCCTTCTGAGATTCTTTAAAGTTTCTTTCAAGGAAGATGGTAATGAGAAAGAGCCTGCACCTTTTATCATCATCATTATTATTTTTTATTTAAATTCAAGTTAGTTAACATACAGTGTATTATTAATTTCAGGGGTAGAATTTAGTGATTCATCAGTTGCAGACAACACCCAATGCTCATGACATCACGTGCCCTCCTTAATGCCCATCATCCACTTAGCCCATCCCCCTGCCCCCCTCCCCCCTAGCAACCCTCAGTTTGTTCCTATAGTTAAAAGAGTCTCTTGTGGTTTGCCTCCCTCTCTGTTTTTATCTTACTTTATTTTTCCTTCCCTTTCCCTATGTTCATCAGTTTGTTTCTTGTTCTTGTTTCTTAAATTCCACATATGAGTGAAATCTTATGGTATTTGTCTTTCTCTGACTGACTTCGCTTAGCACAATACCCTCTAGTTCCATCCACGTCATTGTAAATGGCAAGATTTTATTCTTTTTGATGGCTGAGTAATATTCCATTATATATATCTATATCTATATCTCTCTCTCTATATATATCCCATCTTCTTTATCCATTCATCTGTTGATGGACATATCTGGGCTCTTTCCATATTTTGGCTATTGTGGACAATGGTATCAACCTCGGATCACTATTTTTGTATTCTTTGGAAAAATACCTAGTAGTGCAATTGCTAGGTCATAGGGTAGTTATATTTTTAATTTTCTGAAGAACCTCATACTATTTTCCAGAGTGTTTGTACCAGTTTGCATTCCCACCAACAGTGTAAGAGGGCTCCCCTTTCTTCACATTCTTGCCAACATCTGTTGTTTCCTGTGTTGTTAATTTTAGCCATTCTCATCAGTGTGAGGTGGTATCTCATTGTGGTTTTGATTTGTATTTCCCTGATGCCAAGTGATGTTGAACATTTCTTCATGTGTCTGTTAGCATCTGTATGTCTTTGGAGAAATGTCTGTTCATGTCTTCTGCCATGTCTTGACTGAATTTTTTATTTTTGGGCTTTTGCATTTAATAAGTTCTTTATAGATTTTGGATCCTAGCTGGTTATCTGATACATCATTTGCAAATATCTTCTCCCATTCCATAGGTTGCCTTTTAGTTTTGTTGATTGTTTCCTTTGCTGTGCAAAAGCTTTTTATCTTGATGAAGTCCCAACAGTTCATTTTTGCCTTTGTTTCCCTTGCCTCTGGAGACGTGTCTAGCAGGAAGTCGCTGTGGCCAATGTCAAAGAGGTTGCTCCCTGCATTCTCCTGTAGGATTTTGATGGATTCCTGTCTCACATTTTTCATCCATTTTGAATTTATTTTTTGTGTGTAGTCTAAGAAAGTGATCCAGTTTCATTCTTTTGCATTCTTTTGCTGTCCATTTTTCCCAACACCATTTGTTGAAGAGACTATCTTTTTTTCCATTGGATATTCTTTCCTGCTTTGTCAAAGATTAGTTGACCATAGAGTTGAGGGTCCATTTCTGGGCTCTCTATTCTGTTCCATCGATCTATGTATCTGTTTTTGTGCCAGTACCATACTGTCTTGATGATTACAGCTTTGTAATACAGCTTGAAGTCTGCAATTCTGATGCCTCCAGCTTTGATTTTCTTTTTCAACATCACTTTGGATATCCAGGGTCTTTTCTGGTTCCATACAAATTTTAGAATTGTTTGTTCTAGCTCTGTGAAAAATACTGATGTTATTTTGATAGGGATTGCACTGAATGTGTAGATAGCTTTGGCTACTATAGACATCTTAACAATATTCGTTCTTCTAATCTATGAGCATGGAATATTTTCCCATTTCTTTGTGTCTTCTTCTGTTTCTTTCATAAGTGTTCTATAGTTTTCAGAGTACAGGTCTTTTACCTTTTTGGTTAGGTTTATTCCTGGGTATCTTATGGTTTTTGGTGCAATCGTAAATGGGATCAATTCCTTGATTTCTCTTTCTGCGACTTCATTGTTGGTATATAGAAATGCAAGATTTCTGGGGTGCCTGGGTGGCTCAGTCGTTAAGCATCTGCCTTCGGCTCGGGTCATGATCCCAGGGTCCTGGGATCGAGCCCCGCATTGGGCTCCCTGCTCAGCGGGAAGACTGCTTCTCCCTCTCTCACTGCCCTTGTTTGTGTTCCTTCTCTCCTTGTGTCTCTGTCAAATAAATAAATAAAAACCTTTTTTTAAAAATGTAAAAAAAAAAGAAATGCAAGACTTTTGTGCATTGATTTCTATCCTGTGACTTTGCTGAATTCCTGTATCAGTTCTAGCAGTTTTTTCGTGGAGTCTTTCAGGTTTTCTATATAGAGTATCATGTCATCTGAGAAGAGTGAACGGTTGACTTCTTTACTGATTTGAATGCCTTTTATTTCTTTTTGTCCGATTGCTGAGGCTGGGACTTCTAGTACTATGTTGAACAACAGTGGTGAGAGTGGACATCCCTGTTGTGTTCCTGACCTTAGGGAAGAAGAAGAGCCTGAACCTCTAAGCTTGCTAAACTACCCCTGAGCCCCAGAGCCCAGTTGGGCACTCAGCTTTATGATGAGTCTACATCTTGGGCTCTTGAGTCCCGTTAGGTTTGTTCACGGTCACCCAGTTCCTGACCTCTTACCTGTGATGCCTTCCAAACCTGGGTGTTTCAGACAGACTTATCATTCAGTGCTCTTTCAAACTGAGTTTTTAAAGGTTTTACTCAACATGTATTTTAAGGAGAGGCTGCATGGGGGAGAATAGAGAAGCAGGGTGGCTGATAGTAGTGCTCAGATTCCCATCTGGTGCCCTAAAAAATTCCACTCTGGCCCTGGATCAGTTACCTATGGCCAGCTCCGTAACAAAAGACCCCAAAATTAGTGACTTTAAAGTAAGAACCATTTATTATTTCCCAGGAGTCTGTGAGTTAGCTGGGCTCATTCACACATCTGTTCAGCTGGTGAGTCAAATGAAGACTGCCTGGTTTGGGATGGCTGCATTTGGGATAGCTGAGATCTCCCCTATGGGCTTGTCACATGCACTTGCCCCGTGCACTTGCCCCACATGCCTTCCTGGCAGGCTAGCCCAGGCATGTTCTCAGGCTAGCCTGCACATGTTCTCAGGACAATCACAGAGAAACAAGAGGACATAGAAATGCTCCAATATGTTGTAAAGCCTCTGTGTCAGGTTTGCTACTGTCCCATTGGCCAAAGGAAGACACGTGGTTCAGCCCAGAATCACAGTGAAATTGGTCCTACAAAGCTACAGGGAGACCACTGATTGGGGATATTAATGCAACCAATCTACCACAGGCCCCAAACATGCATTTTCCATACTATAAAACTAAACCCCCACAAATGATCAGGACCTACTAGCTCAGAAGCCAGTTTATTGTGGAAAGAAATTTATATGCTCTTGTTGCACATTCAGGAAACTACTAAGATTTCACTGTGGGTGACTGGAAGCCAGCTGGGAGAAGTAGGAGTCAGGGTGGGGAGTGGGACCACTGGACACTTACTTCATTTGTGTCTGAGACCCTGGCTCCTCTGAATTAATAGAGCATTCTTGTTGAGTGATGAGGGATTGGTCATTATCATTATCATACTCATGCCTTTGCATAGAGATGGCAAAACTGATGTCTTTACTTTTGCTAGGACTTAAATTTGCAAGGGAAGGGCAGGGAGTACAAAGTTTTCCATATTATGGCTTTATCCCTTAAGGAGATGCCCTCAGTTTCAGAGAACCAAATAATGTCCTCGGTCAGAATCAAGAGCCACTAAAATGATGTAATGCAAACAATTTTTTATCAAAGGCTGCAGAAACCAATTTATACGCTGTGCCTTTCTGACCCTCTCTACCTTTCTAACCACAGGAGATAAATGATAAATATTATTAAAATATTACACAGTTCCAGAGGGAGTCCATAACCTCTTCAACACTGCATTTATATTATATTATAAAACTTCTCTTTAATTTGGCAGGAAAAGTTTTTTTTTTTTTAAATAGTTTTTGGAGTCTGCAAAGAAATACCTTATTTAAAGTGAGTTCCTTATCTCATCTGAACTGGGACCTGCCTGACAGCTAGGCATACCACATTACCTGAATCTCACATGCAATGCCAGGGGCAAGCAGGCTGTTGCTTAACAAGGATGCATAATAGCTCATTGCATTTTAGGCCATTGGTTTGTCACTGTGACAGTGCCAAGTAACGTTTTCAAAAGCAAAGCAGTGAGGCCAATTCTGATTCACTTATGAGCCTGAAAATCATTAAACAGCCTGCTCCCCAGGAATATGATGTTCCCAAGAATTTTGGCTTGTACTGTAGTGTATCCTGTCCACTGCTAGACTTGACTGAAATGTGTGTCTGGAATATATTATGGATCCTTGATGTCAGTCATCAATTGTCATAATCCTCACATGCACTTGCTTAGTCTTTCCCCACATTCTGCATCAATAGCCTATAGAGACAAAGCCTGCATATGAGGAAGGCAGTGTTTAACCTCCCTAATTAATGGCTTTGGATGAAAGAACATCTCCAAGGTGCTCAGAAGGAAGAGATTCTAAGGAGATTTATGCATCTCTCTTTTAAGATGCTTTGCATGCTGTGTATAATTTGCAAGTACATAAGGAAGTGAATGCTCAGAATATAATATTCAGAGCTCATCTATTTATGTTTGTATTTATTAAGTTCTTTGTAAATCTCAATTTAGCAGATGTCTTCTGACTCAAAATAAAGCTCTTCATGAGGGAGTCAGTGTGGCTGTGCAACAAAAGTCACATTATCATTTGAGTACAAATATTTGCAAAATAGAACAAACTGGAAAATTGAAGGAAAAAATACCACTGGAATTTGTGACTCATTAAATTCTCATGTGCATGACATATTGTGAAAAACTTTGTTCGGTCCTTGGTTCAAAGGATTCTTTTCCTCCTCCCTTCTTGGCTTTTGACACTAATAAAAACTTCATGGGAGTGTGTGTGTGTGTATGCACGTATGTGTGCCACACGCCACTCTTTTCATACTAGAATATATTTCTAGAGGATGTTATACTGTGTGTCTGTTGCATTTCATGTTCCAGTGTCCAGAAAACACATGGAAGGTTCACTGGTCCATCAGCAGAGGTTTTCTCAGAAGGGGTATTACCATGGCTTGTGTGCATAACAGCCTGTGCCTCACCCATGGCCAAATCCTTATCCCTTCACAAGCTCCTATGTTTGTTTCTTGAGACATTTTTCTAGTCACCACCTCCTTTCTCTTTTCTGAACTTGCTCGTTCTGTCTTTCCCACTAAATGCCATTCCATTACTGCATGTGTAATGTCAGATTATCTCAGTTCTGGTTTTAGTTCAAGATGTTGATATTCAGATCTCTATCAGCTTCATGTTCTGTAACCTGTAAACAGTCTTGTCTCACATTTGCATTTATCTGAGGCTTGGGAGGTCTGGGCTTTTCCTGGAGGTAAATTTAGGCAGAAAGTGACACCAAGATGGAAATTATGTATCTCTCTAGGGCTCAGCCTTACAAAGCTAATTGTGTTTGCCCAAAATAAAAGTCCCTAACTAATATGTTGTGTTGTCTCCACCAAGGAAAGGATCCAGATAATTCTCAACTTGATTTATATTTTTGGCCTCTATTACCTCTAGAGCCAAGAATTCCATAAGTTTATGGCACATGGTATAAAGTAATACTTACTTTTACTTCCTCTAAGATATCATTCTTTAAGTGTTGGTTCTAGAATTCTGAGGCTCTGGACCTTGATGATTCCATCACCACTTTTCTGGATTTATAAGTATATGTGGGTTTCCTTCAGTATTTCCTTCCATCTTGGGCTTCTGGATTTGAGAATCTTATGTGTTACCATTATTTGACACTGTTTCTATTCATGGTTGCAGATGACTATGAAGACAGATGCCTGGCCAACAATTCTTCCTGTAGGGTATTTAGAAAAGAGCTGCTTTTATTTGTAGCTACCGTTAATAGTAAATGCCTCTGTTTGAGTTTCTATTTCCTCATCCACTATTTTCTCTGCATAACCCCCCACCCCCATGTCTCATGTCCAAATTTCCTATCCATTTAGGATCTTTCCCTTTGTCCTGAATGTTGGCACGTTGTCTAATACTATATTTATCCTACTGAAGTATTTTTTAATGCACTGTCAATTGTTCTATCCCCATGGGCACATCGATGGGATTTACATCTTATGAATCTTCCAAGTAGATATGGGAAGTAAGCAGTTGGATATTGAGTTCTGGAGCTCAAAGGGGAAATCACAGGTAAATATAAAGTTGGAATCATCAACATTAGGTGGTATTGAAGCCATGGGAATGGATAAGATGGATAACATAGAAGGGGGGAAGGAAATATTGCTATAGTTCAGCTCAAAATAACATTTCAATTCTGCACGGCTGATGTTCTGCTCATCTTTTGACCCTTCTTATTTGTTCATATCTTTCCTTGCACGGCCTTTCATCTTCTGGTACCAAATTTCTTAGTCACTCTCAAATTTTGATTTTTAAGTTTGGTTGGTAGTTTTTCTTGATAATATGGTTAATTGAGAATGTTGTCCAGAACGTCTTTCCTTCCTCCTTGGGAGTCAGTTAATAATGTGCCTTTCAAAGAGTCACTCTGGTCCCTCCCACCACTGCTTCTTTCCTTACCTGGTTCAGAAGACCTGAAGAGAGTTGAACAAGAGTCACCAGTATCTCAGGATTAGCTGAACTAATAAGGTCCTAGTAGGCAAATATTTCTCAGGACCATGGTCAGCAGCACACGTGTCCTGATTGCCACTCTTCTCCCTAATTTTTAGTCCTTGCTATACCTGTGAGTCTCCATCTTCAGCTCCTGGTCTCGGTCATTGTTTCTGCCTTCCTAGGGCAAACAAGTATTGTCTCTGTGGATAAACTGTGTTTCTCAAAAGTTTTCTACCCTGCTCTTATTTCACCATGATGCCTTCCTTCATCTGCATCAAAAGTCCAGGTGAAAGTTGAACATGAGTTACTCCTAACACAGTAATTTGTCAAATTGAGAAAACTTTATTAAAGGGCACATATGTAACCTCTATGATAAGTTCAAGTTTTAGCCAAGAGAAAGTAGTTCTTCTGTATCTCCCAGTAGGTCTTCAGTTTGCAGGAGAGAGAAATGGGCAAAGACTTGTAGGGAAGAATAGCCATTGAGATTGCCAGGGAGGGGGAAAAAAAAGCTTTTGGATCTCATTTTACCAAGCTATTTACCAAGGAAGAATCATATACCAACCACAAAAGAAATACGAAAAGAACACTTAGGAGAGTTAAGAAACTTAAGAAGGAAAATGTGAGATCTGTAGCAGGTTCTGCAAACAGAAAGAGTTATTCTTAGCCTCACTCAGGGATGGAGCTTGATGTCATGCTGAGGTCCCTGAGAACATTTAGAATTCCTTGAGCATGAGCTGTGTGGTGCCTCAGAGGACGCCTTTAGCAATAGCTTCAGCTCTGAAGCCAGGGGAAGATGTCCAGCTGCTTTTAAGATTGTCCTAATGTGGGATGGTGTTTCAGCTTGGGTTTAGTGTTTGTGTTAAGAGAGATGCAGATTCTGCTAAGTGATTTCTAATTGTGTGCATGCTGTCATTGGTGTGCCTCTGGAGGCATTCTTGTGAGTTTACAGAAATTTCTTAATGACTATCTAAGAGATTTGATGAGATTTATGAGTCAAAAGATTTGATTGTATGATAGCTTCTTGCTTTATTCCTACACCCTAAATTAGAATATATTCTGGCCTATTTTCAATACATTGCTAGTTTGTGTGTGTGGATCGTGTATGTGCATGCGTGCGTGTGTGTGTGTGTGTAAATTTTTATGATAAAATAAGAATGCCTATTTTCAATATGATGGAAAAGGCCATCCGGGTCTCCGGGAAAAAGTAACTTAAATTCACTTAGTAAAAACAAATTCTTATCAGGGCTTAATTGTAGTTGAAGGGTGGAAAAGGATAAAAAGAAATCTTTGGAGTCAGCAGGATTGCCCAGCAAGCTTAAATTCATTGCCAGTATTAACTACCGAGATCTCATAGGATTTCATGGAAGTGACTGGTTCATGTAGCCCTGGATCCTGGCACTGTTCTCTTGGTGGCTTATGTCAGTTCCTGCTTGCAGCACTCCTGCTCAACTGGGGATCTGCAACTTTCATTCTGTGGGTGTAGTCCAGCCCTGTAATTGAACATAGCCAGTGAGAGTCAGCTTTGGAGTTCTATCACAGTGAAATTCCACCCATAGGTGATGCCTGGATTTAATCTGCTAACTGAAGGGATAATCCTTTACTAATCTAAAGGCCAGGTGCCCGGGAAGCTGTAGCCTTTTTTCCTAGTTATCCTGTGTGGGGAAACTTGTGTCCTAGTTTCAAGTCTACCATAGTGGTCTCAGCATACCTCACAGCCAAGCCAGCCCAAGATATACCACCAACATATTTGAAATAGTATATTCTTACTCATAAGTTTTTCTGTATTGCTGATAGATTTCATTGGTAGGGTATGTTACAGGCTAAATTATGGTCTCCTTGAAGTTTCCATAGACAGTTTAAGGTGGAGAGAAAAAATCCCTGGTAGCATTATGTTATTCACTCTCTTCTACATCACGAGCTTCACCTCCTTGGCTGACAGTTTCCATCAGCATATAAATATTCTCTAAGACCTCCCCTGTTGAAAAACTTTCCTTTGACCCCACTTATCTGCTCCCTTGAGTAGCTGAACTTTTGGAATGCATTACCTATACTCACTGTCTCTCTTTCTTTACTTCTTATCTGTGGGAACTCTAGACAAGTTTGTGTGTCAGCACTCCATTAAAACTGGTTTCCTTTCATTAAAACTGATTTAAAGAGAGTCAGTGTCTTCCGGTGTTACTAATCCAGAGGGCTGTTCTCTGCCCTCATCTGATATAGCCTTTGAGCAGCATCAGCCACTCTAGTTGTTAGTCGGTTGACCATCCTCTCCATCTATCAAGACTTTCAACTCTTGGCTTCCAAAGCACTGGACTCTCCCAGTTTTCCTCCAACATCCCTGGCTGTTCTTTCTCAGCCTCTTCTGCTGGTTACTCCTCCCCTACTTAATTTCCAAATGTTGGCACACCTTGGAGTTCAGTCCTGAGCTTTTTTTTTTTTCCTACTCACCCTTTTCCCCAAAGTTTTAATATATTCCCTGGTTAGGTCTGACTTAGACCTATGCCCTGTGCTCCTTACATGTCCAGTTATCTGCCATTTTTTCCCATTAGAATGTCTGACTTCTTAAACTTAATGTGTTCAAAATGGAGGAGTTTCTCTGTCTCACAAACCTAATATTCCTCTAGTATTAACCCTCTTGGTAAATGGAACTACCACACTCTCAGTTGCTCAAGCCAAAAGTATAGGAGTTATGCTTGATTTTCCTTTCCTTCTGCTCTCCCCAGGTTAATCAGCAAATCTTGACTACATCCAAAATAGCTTTAAAATCTGTCTACTTCTTCCCATTTGCATTATTGCTACGTAGGTCTAAGTCATCATTATTTCACCATTTTGTTGAGTGAATGAATGATTGAATAAGTGAATGAGTAATTGTCTCTGGAAATGATACTATTGTAGAGCCTTTTCAACATCACTTTACTTTTACTCTGCTCAACGATTTTTCTCCCACACCTGTCACTGATTTCCAAGCAAGAAAAAGCAAAGTATTAAGTGCCCAAGCATCACATTTTGTATAAAGCTTGAAAGCACTATATTTAGAAAAAGTTAGCAAACATAAGCTCTCAAGTCCAACTAAATTCTGGCGTAGTAAAAATACTAATGGAGACAGTGGGCTGTAGTTGATATCTGGACGGGGAGTTTCTGACCATTTGTATTATAGATGTCTATTAATAAACAGGTAGTTCTTGGAGAACAAGACATAGCAAATAAAATTTAGTAGATTGAGGAAGACCGACTCTTTTGGCTAACCTGGATTCAGTCTCTTTATTATAAAGAATATTGATCATAAAATCTGATTTGATTTGGCAAGTCATATCATTAAGGAGTAGCCTTGTAAATGTCTCTAGACAGCCAATCTTACTTATGATAAATTAGACTCCTGCTGTAAGATTCTCTAGGGTAAACAAATACTGAGTAAGGTTTGTGATCTGCTTCCTTACTCTAGGCCAGTAAATGCAACTCAGTCAAGTGCATGTCCACACTATTATATTGTATCCAAATCTACGTTTTGATTCTGGACCCTCACAGCACTGTCATTGTAATACAGTTATCGAACCCAAAGGAATTTGGTCAAAATGATGCTACCAATTTGACATTCTTCTGTTTTTAAAAAAATATTTCTTAAATTAATATATGGTAAAATTGACTTTTTTGTATGTATAGTTCTATGGATTTTTAACCCATGTAAAATGGGTACCCCCACAATCAGGGTACAGATGGTTGTACCACCCAAAAACATTCTGTTGTATTACTCCTTTTTAGTCACATCCTTCCCTTACCCCAACCCCTGAGAATCATTGATGCGTTCTCCATCATGATAGTTTTGTCTTTTTGAGAATGTCACATAAATGAAATTATACAGAACACAATCTTTTGACACTGGCTTCTTTTACTTAGCATAATGCCTTTGAGATTTGTCCAGTTTGTTGCATGCATCAGTGGTTTATTCCTTCTTATTGTTGACTGTATTCTATTTTATAGGTGTATCACATACTACTATTTTGCCAACTGCACTGGCTAAGTTTCCTGATGTTGAATAGAACTAGTGAAAGTGGACATCCTTGCCTTATTCCCAGTATTAAGCATTCAGCTTACATCACTGAGTATGATGTTAGCTGCGGGTTTTTTGCAGATGCCTTATACCAGGTTGAGGAAGTTCCCTTGTATTCCTACTTTGCTGAGAATTTTTATCATAATGGTTAATTTTTTCAAATGCTTTTCCTGTATCAATTGGTATGATCATGTGGTGTTTCTTCTTTGGGACGTTGACATGATGGATTACATGATTGAGTTTTAAACATGAACTAGCCTTACATTCCTTGGATAAATCCCCCTTGGTTGTGGTGTATTATTCTTTTTATGTATCACTGGATTCAATTTACTGATACTTTGCTGAGGAATTTTGCATCTGTGTTCATGAGGAATATTGGTCTTTAATTTTCTTTTATTCTCATTGTCTGGATTTGGTATCAGGGCAATAGCCTCTGGCCTCATAAAATGAGATGGAAATTGTTCTCTGCTCTCCTATTTTCTGAAAGAGATTTACAGAATTTGCATGATTTCTTTTTTAAATGTTTGGTAGAATTCACCAGGGAAGATAGCTGAGTCTGAAAAATTTTTTGGAAGGTGTTTAACTATTAATCAATTTCTTAATAGTTATAGGACTGTTCAGATTTTCTATTTCATCTTGAATGATTTTTGTTAATTTGTGTTTTGGGGGAAATTTGTCCATGCCATCTCAGTTGTCAAATTTTTAGGCATAATTTGTACTATTCCCTTATTATCCTTTTGATGTATGTGTGTCTGTGGTGAATCTCCTCTTTCATTCTTGGTATTGGTAATTTGTGTCTTGCTTTTTTTCTTTGTGTCTTGCTATGGATTCATCAGTTTTATTTATCTTTTCAAATAATCAGCTATTTGTTTCACTAATTTTCTCTGTTGTTCTTCTGTTTCAATTTCATGATTACTGCTCTTTTTTATTTCCTTCCTTTGGCCTGCTATTGGTTTCATTTTGCTATTTTTTTCAAGTTACTTAAGGTAGGACCTCAGATTATCATTTGAAACCTTTCTTTTCTCCTAATATAAGCTTTTTTTTTTTTTTTAAAGATTTTGTTTATTTATTTGAGAGAGAGAAAGAGAGCGCAAGCGAGTGAGAGCATGAGCAGGGGGAGCAGCAGAGGGAAAGGGAGAAGTGGGCTCCCCGCTGAGAAGGGAGCCTGATGAGGGGCTCCATCCCCGGGATCATGATCTGAGCAGAAGGCAGACGCTTAACCAACTGAGCCACCTAGGTGCCCCCTAATATAAGCTTTTAATGCTATAAATTTCCCTGTATCTCCCTTAGAGGCATCCTATAGATTTTGATCTGTTTTACTTTCACTTTTATTCAGCTTAAATTTTTAAAAAATATTTCCTTGAGACTTCCTCTTTGAACCATAGATTGATTATTTACAAGTGTGTTTAATTTGCAAGTGTTTGGAGGATTTTTCTTTATTTTTTTTTATTATGTTATGTTAATCACCATACATTACATCATTAGTTTTTGATGTAGTGTTCCATGATTCATTGTTTGCGTATAACACCCAGTGAGGTCATATGATACATGTCTTTCTCTGATTGACTTATTTCGCTCATCATAATGCTATTATCTTTCTATTACTGATTTCTAGTTTAATTCTGTTATGGTCAGAGAACTTACATGCATGATTTCAATTCTTCTAAATTTGTTAAAGTTTATTTCTAAATAAATGGTAAATATTCAATGTGCACATAAAAAATGTGTATTTAATGGTTTTCTAAATATTATTAAATATACTGGTGATGCTCAGTACTCTATATTTTTACTGATTTTCTGTCTACTAATTTTATCTATTACCTAGAGAGAAGTGTTGAAGTCTCCAAAGATAATTGTGGGTTTTTTTCTATTTCTTCTTTCAGCTTTATCACTTTCTGCTTCTAATATTTTGAGGTTGTATTGGTAATTGCACATACATTAAGAAATGTATGTCTTCTTGGTGAACTGACCCTTTTTATCACGATATTATGTTCCTCCTTATCTCCGATAATTTTCTTTGAAGTTACTTTGTATGATATTAATATGGTTACTTCATCACTTTTTTTTCATTAGTGTTCACATGGTATAACTTTTTTTATCCTTTGACTTTTAACCTACTTACATTACTGTGTTTGAAGTGAGATTCTTATACACAGTATATAGCCAAGTGGTTTTGTTTTTTCTTCTAACAATCTTTGTCTTTTATTTGGTATGTTTAGACCATTTAAAATTAATGTAATTATTGATATGTTTGGATATAAGTCAACCGTTTTATGATTTGTTTTTGTTTGTTCTCCATGTCTTTTGTTCCTTTGTTTCTCCTTTCCTGCTTCTGGGTTATTTAAATATCTTTAGTACTCCATTTTAATTCCTTTTTTGTTTTTGAAGATGATGATCTTTGTGCTATTTTTTGAAATCTTGTCACAGGAAATATTGTTTATTGATGTTTAAAGAGTTTTGATTCCTTTGAGTTGAATGATGATAATAGTAATAATAATAATAATAGCAGCTATGATTTAGTGGGCACCTGATATGTGCCCTTTTCATACCTAATCTATAATCTTTATAACAATGTTCCATGGTTAAGTAATTTTTTTCACTTTATAGTTGAATCAAATTGAGAATTACAGGGGCTTAAATGTCTCACTCAAAGTCACCTTGATGGTAAGGAGGGGAGTCAGTAGGCCAGTCCCCATCTAACTCCAAAGGCTATGTTCTTTCCATTGCAACTTTCACAGATTTGACATATATGACTTCAAGATACAGGATTTTGCTAATTCTCAGGGCAGTGAAATTTCATGATTGTTAAAATGATCAATGTAAAACACATTTTGTGTTATGGCAGATAATCCATTCTCCATCAGCTGCATACCTTGTGTGGGAAAGGCTTTTCCTTCCCTGTGACTAGGAAACTCATGGGTCACAAAACTTTAGTTAAGGTTCCCTGATAATCTGTCCCCAGCTATAAATAATATCACAGTACTAGTTGGATGTACTACATATAGTTTAGTTATACTCTATCATTCTCCCTTTCTTTTGCTCCAGATATTTTATCCCGGTGTCTCTTGAGCCTTATTTTTATATTGGGATTGTATATTGATACAGTGATCTATTGTTCCCATTTTTATTGGCTCATAAATCCTCATAAAGAACAGATGGTATATATTTGCTTTTGATGTTAAGTCCTAGGACCCTGCCAGTGGATGTTTTACAGCGTCTGCTGTATTTATCAAGTAAACAGTGTTACCAAGAATCATGCACTTGCTCTTTATGCTGGGTATTCAAGATCCAAGAGATGCTATATCTACACACCCTATAAGTTCTGCATTTTCCAGGAACTCTGGGTTAGGTAGTAGAGATGGTCCATTAAGCCACTTAAATACCATGCATCAATTTTATTTTGCTGATGATAATCAGGAGATGGTCCATTTATCATGAAGCATACATTTTTATGTGATTATCTGAATATGGTCTGCCCTATTTAAAAACAGTGTTTTAGATCTTAACAAAGGGAAAGGGAACAAGCGTTTGTTGAGTGTGTACTACATAGAGTTACCTTAATGTATTATCTTAGTAATCCTCTCAATAAGTCTGAAATGTAGATATATTTTTACATACTATTTCACAGATAAGTAATTTGTGCCCAGAGATTAAGTAATTTATACAAGGCCATATAAGGTTAGAACTGGGGAACTGACCAGAGTTTAAACTATATGACTCCAAATTCCATAAGCACTCTGGTAGAGCAAAGTATCTGCTTCACCATTTTTTCCCCATGCTGATTGTCACTAACCATATATCTCTAGAAAATTCTGCCTTTTCCATTATTTTAGATCTGATTCATAGTTTTACTTCTACTCCACAAGTATAATAACCAACAAAAGCAAGATAGTGTAATGATTAATAGCACAGACTTTAGAGTCAGACTATCTAGGTTCAGACTCTGGTTTTGCTATTTATTAACTGTATAATTTTGAGCAAATTACTTAATTTCCCTGTGCCTCAGTTTTCTCCTTCAATAATAATAGCACATACCTCAGAGGCTTGTGATGAGGACTAAATGAGTTGATTTTTGGAAAGATCTTAGAAAAGTGCTGAATACATTGTAAGTACTACACACAAATGCTTGCCAAATAAGTAACATTTATTTGTCATTTATTGTGTCTTTGATACTTTGCTAAGCACTCTAGATATAATACCAAATATATGGAAGGTACTATTATTGTCTCTATTTTATGAGTGAGCATGCTGAGGCGTAGAAAGAATAACAGCTCGTCCAAGACCATACCAGTGATAAGTTCATTGTGGAAAACCAGAGTATAGGAGAAGAGAATAAAACTCACCCGTAATTCTATCACCTAGGGAGTGTTGTGGTTACATTTGGAGTATTTTCCTTTTTCTATCCATATCGCTGTAGATTATTGAAATCACATTGAACATACAATATTCCATTTTTGTTTTGTTCCTTAACGTTATATTAAACATTTTTATCTTAACATTTCATTCATGGTTTTTTGTTGTTGTTGTTAACGTTGTTAATGGTTGTAGAATATTCCATCATTTGAATATGATATTTTATTTAATCCCTGTTAGATGATGAATATAAAGTTATTTCAGGCTTTTGTGCTAATAGATAATGTTACAATGAATATCTATGCATTTTGGATTTTTTCTTAGGATATATTTTTGGGCTTGGAATTACTGTGTCAAATGATCAGGTATTTTTAGTGTCTCTTAAATGTACAAATAAGCTAATATTTTTAAAGGAACTTACAAAACACTATAAGCAAAAATACAGCTAAAATAGAAAAAGGGAACAGTCAAGTTACCCAGATACAGTTTTTTTAAAAAAATTAGATTTTTTATTTTGAGATAATTATAGATTAACATATATTAAGAAAAATATAGAGAGATCCTGTGTATCCTTTACTCCATTTTTCTTAATGTTAACATCTTATAACCTGTAATACATTGTCACAACCAGGATATCTCACTGATACAGTGAAAGTGAAGAATATTTCTATCACCACAGCAATCCCTCATATTGCCCTTTCATAGTTATAATACCTCCTCCCAACTCCCATCCCTGACTCTTGACAATTACTAACCTATTCTCCAAGTCTATGGTTTTGTTATTTCAAGAATGTTGTATAAATTAAATCATAAAATGCTTGACTTTTTCACACTGGCTGTTTTCACTCAGCATAATTCCCTGGAGATACGTCTAAAGCTGTGTGTTCCAGTAGTTCATCCTTTTGTTGCAGGTATAGATGTACCACAGTTTGTTTAACCATTTACCCATTGAAAGACATCTGGATTGTTCTCAGTTTTTGGCTAGTAAACATGAATTGTAAGTTTTTATTCTCTGGGGAAGATGCCCAAGTGTGCAGTTGCTGGGTTATATATGGTAGTTGCATGTTTAGTTTTATATAAAACTGCCAAACTGTTTTCAGAGTGGCTGTTTTATTTTTCATTCTCAGAAGCAATCAGTGGATGATCTAGGTTTTTGCATCCTTGGCAATATTTGGTACTGTTACTGTTTTTCATTTTAGCCATTCTGAAAGGTGTGTAGTGATATCTCATTGTGGTTTTAATTTGCATTGCCCTAATGGCTAATGTCATTGAACATCTTTTCATGTGCTTATTTGCCATCTGTATACCCTCTTTTTTTTTTTTTTTTTTTTACCCCCTTTTTTTACATTTTTTTTTTTTTTTTTTTGTATACCCTCTTTGATGACATGTTGTTCATGTCTTTTGCTGATTTCCTAATTAGATTGTTTTTTAATGTTGAGTTTTTATATATTCTAGATTCTGATCCTTTGTTGGATATGTGCTTTGCAAATCTTTTCTCCTAGTCTGTGACTTGTCTTTTTATCTTCTTAAGAGGGTCTTTTATGGAGCAAATTTTTAATTTATTTTTTTATTTTAAACTCCAGTCTTTAAGATTTATTTATTTATTTGAGAGAGAGAGAGCACATGTTGAGTGGGGGTAGGGGGAGAGGGAGAGAATATTTCACGCAGACTCCCTGCTGAGTGGAGCCTGATGTAGGGCTCAATCCCATGGCCCACGAGATCATGATCTGAGCCAAAACCAAGAGTCAGACACTTAAACCAACTAGACCACCTAGGTGGACAGAGCAAAATTTTTATTTTCGGTGAGATCAAATTTATCAATTTTTTTCTTGTATGAATTATGTTTTTGTTTTCAAGTATAAGAATCTTTTGCTTGGCCCTAGATCCCAAAGTTCTCCTATTATTTTCCAAAAGTTTTATAGTTTCCCCTGCGTCCCTGAGCCCCCACCTTTGCCGCCGCCCCCCAGCCCCCTGCCCAAGCCCTATGGTCTTTGGTAATGACTGGAAACCTGCTGGACAAATTATAAAAGCACTATGATATTTAATTTTATATTTTATATTTAAGTCTGTGATTCATTTTGAGTTAATTTTTGTATAAGATAAAAGACTTAAGTCAAGGTTCTTCTTTTTTCTTTGTTTTGTTTTGTTTTTTGTCTATGAAGTTGGAATGATTCTTCCCACTTAATTCTTTTTCAAAATTGTCTTAGCTATTCAAGTTTCTTTGCCATGCTGTCTGTATCTACAAAATATCTTGCTGAGGATTTTTAATAGAGATTGCATAAAACTGTATGTCAGTTTTGTCTTTTTTTTTTATTTTAATTCCAGTAGAGTTAACATGCAGTATTATATTAGTTTTAGGTGTACAATATAGTGATTCAACAATTCTGTACATTACTCATTGCTCATCATAAGTGTACTCTTAATCCCCTTAGCATTTCTTGTAGGGTGGTTTCGTGATCATGAATTCCTTTAACTTTTGTTTGTCTGGGAAACCTTTATCTCTCCTTCTATTCTGAATGATAGCCTTGCTGGATATTCTTGGTTTCAGGTTTTTTTCTTTCAGCATTTTGAATATATCATGCCACTCTCTTCTGGCCTGCAGAGTTTCTGCTGAAAAATCAGCTGAGAGCCCTTTGGGGTTTCCCTTGTATGTAACTGTGCTTTTTAAAAAATTCTCTCTTTATCACTACTTTTTGCCATTTTAATTACTATGTGTCTTGGTGTGGACCTCTTTGGGTTGATTTTGTTAGGGTCTCTCTGTGCCTCCTGGGTCTGGATTTCTATTTCCTTCCCCAGATTTGGGAAGTTTTCAGCTATTTCTCCCAATAAAATTTCTACCCTCCTTTCTCTCTTTTCTCCTGGGATCCCTATAATGCAAATGTTATTATACTTGATGGGTGTCACTGATTTCCCTAAGTCTATTTTCATTTATTATTATTGTTCTTTATCTTTCCTGTTCAGCTTGATTATTTTCCATTACTCTGTCCTCCAGGTCGCTGATCCATTCTTCTGCTTCCTTTATCTACTATTTATTCCATCTAGTGTATTTTTTTTATTGTGTTATGTTAATCACCATACATTACATCATTAGGTTTTGATGTAGTGTTCCATGATTCATTGTTTGCATATAACACCCAGTGTTCCATGCAGAACGTGCCCTCTTTAATACCCATCACCAGGCTAACCCATCCCCCCACCCCCTCCCCTCTAGAACCCTCAGTTTGTTTCTCAGAGTCCATAGTCTCTCATGGTTCGTCTCCCCCTCCAATTTCCCCCCCTTCATTCTTCCCCTCTTGCTATCTTCTTCTTCTTCTTTTTTAACATATAATGTATTAGTTGTTTCAGAGGTACAGGTCTGTGATTCAACAGTCTTACACAATTCACGGCGCTCACCATAGCACATACCCTCCCCAATATCTATCACCCAGTCACCCCATCCCTCCCACCCCCCACCACTCCAGCAACCCTCAGTTTGTTTCCTGAGATTAAGAATTCCTCATATCAGTGAGGTCATATGATACATGTCTTTCTCTGATTGACTTATTTCGCTCAGCCTAATACCCTCCAGTTCTATCCACGTCGTTGCAAATGGCAAGATTTTATTCCTTTTGATGGCTTCATAATATTCCATTGTATATATACATCACATCTTCTTTATCCATTCATCTGTTGATGGACATCTTGGCTCTTCCCACAGTTTGGCTATTGTGGACATTGCTGCTATAAACATTGGGGTGCATGTACACCTTCGGATGACTACATTTGTATCTTTGGGGTAAATACCTAGTAGTGCAATTGCTGGATCATATGGTATATCTATTTTCAACTTTTTGAGGAACCTCCATACTGTTTTCCAGAGTGGCTGCACCAGCTTGCATTCCCACCAACAGTGTAGGAGGGCTCTCCTTTCTCCGCATCCCCGCCAACATCTGTTGTTTCCTGACTTGTTAATTTTAGCCATTCTGACTGGTGTGAGGTGGTATCTCACTGAGGTTTTGATTTGGATTTCCCTGATGCCGAGTGATGTTGAGCACTTTTTCATGTGTCTGTATTTTTATTTTTTAATTTAATTTAATTTTTTTTGAGAGAGAGATTGCATGTGTGGATGGCGGGGAGGGGCAGAGAGAATCTTAAGCAGGCTCTGCACCCAGCACAGAGCCCAACATGGGGCTCAATCCTTCAAACCTGAGATCACGACCTGACCTGAAATCAAGAGTTAGACACTTAACCAACTGAACCACCGAGGTTCCCCTAGTGTATTTTTAATTTCAGTTACTGAGTTCTTCATCTCAGTTTTTCATCTCTCTCTCTTTTTTTTTAATGTTTTATATCTCTTTGTTGAGGATCTCATCGAGGTCCTCCACTCTTTTCTCAAGTCCAGTGAGTATCTTTATGATTATTACTTTAAATTCTCTATCAGGCATATTAATGATTTTTATTTCACTTAGGCCTCTTACTTTGATTTTGTTCTGTTCTTTCACTTGGGACATATCCTTCTGTCTCCTTATTTTGTCTAACCTTCTATGTCTGTTTTTGTGTGTTGGGAAAGTCAGCTACATCTCCTGCTCTTGAAAGCAGTGGCCTTATGAAGAAGAGGTCCTGTAGTGCCCTACAGTGCAATGTCCCCTGTGCACCAGAACCTGGTGTTACAGTGGTGTCTATGTGTGTTCTATGCACCCTTTTGTTGTGGCTGAGCTGCCTTTGCCTTTAGTCCAGTTGTCTGCAATGGCTCTCTTTGCCTGTTGTGGGCAGGGTTTGGTCCCTGTGTTGTTTGTGGGCCAGTCTGGGGCTGCTTTGGGCTTGAGTTGAGTCAGGCCAGACGTTTTCCAGAGATGCAGTAGCATGGAACTGCAGGGTGCTTTCCCTGTATTGTCCCTGAGAACCTTTCATTGGTGAGGGGATGGTGGGGGCTGCATTCAGACCGGATGTCTGCCCCCAGCCTATTGCTGGGTCTGTAGTCAGACAGTATGTTGTTATCGTCCCCTCTTCCTGAGGCAGGGGTCACTTTGGAGTGGTACTGGCCCCTGTCAAGGCTGCTTGCACACTGCTAGGCTTGTGGCACTGCTTTGGATGGGCTCCGGCCAAGGGCATGTTGGAGGGAAGTCCATAGGGGAATGTGTGGGTGGGGCACATGGTGTTAGGAAGGTTTGAGCAGGCCTGCTATGGAAGGAGACCTGGAGCCACTTTAGAAAACTCCTGCCACAGGGCTGGAGGAGGCAAGTCTATAGGAGATCATGGGGAGGGGCATGCTGTTAGCAAGCTAGATGGAGAGTATTGATTCTAGCCTGGTTTCCATAGGTGTCCACATATCTAGGCTGGGGGTGGGGGAGGGAAATTGTCCCTGCCAGCTCCTTCATTCCTGGAGAAGTCTCCAAAAGATACCTGCCCCTCCAGCACGTACTCTGAGATTAGTAAATAACTCTCCCTCCCATATGCCCCAGGTGTTTTTTAAACTGCTGCTTCTATGCTGTATCTCCCTGGGGCTTTTTGTTGTGCTGGCTCTTTAGGGGTGGAGACTCCGTTTCCTATTGCCCTTCACGCTCTCCCAGAGCCAGCCTGCTGATTTTTAAAGTTCTAGGTGTTAAGACCCACTGGTTGTAATAACTTCAGAAATTAGGCCCTCTGGCTTTCAAAACCAAATGTTATGGAGATTTGTCTTCCCCATGAAAGATCCCCAAGTGTGGGGTGTTTGGTGTGAGGGTCTGTTTCTCTCCCCTCTCCATGCCTGCTGTTCTCTCATGTTCTGTTTCTCTCCCTCCCTCCCATGGACCATCCCTCAGGTCCATTTAGCTCCCAACTCTGTCTCTTCCCTTCCTACCCTCTTTACTGTCTTCCTCTTCCTCACATTTAGCTGTAGAGAACCTGCCAGTTGTCAGGTCATTTTCTGGGTTATTGACACTGATGTGGGTATTATCTAGTTGTACTCATGGGACAAGATGAGCTTAAGATCTTCCCCAGAAGTCCCTGTGTTGAGTCTTTCAATCCATGAATATGGTATCTCTCTCTTCTATTAGGTCCTCTTTGATTTCTTTCATCAGTATTTTGTAGTTTTCAGTATACAGATTCTGTACATGTTTTGTTAAGTTTACATCTAAGTGTTCATTTTCTTTGGCATGATTATAAATGGTATTATGTTTTAAATTTCATTTTTCATGTGTCATTATCAGTATATAGAAATATGATCAATTTTTTTTATATTGATTTGTATCCTACAGCTTTCCTGACTTCACTTGCTCTAGGAAGGTTTTCTGTTTTGTTTTTGTTTTTGTAAATTTCTTGGGATTTTCTACATAGATAATCATGTTATCTGCAAATAGAGACATTTTTATTTTCTTCTTTTCAATTCATATGCCTTTTGTTTCTTTTTCTTACCTATTGCAACATAAAACTTCCAGTACCATGTTGAGTAAGAGTTCTGAAAGTCCTGTGTTGAACAAGACAGAACCAACCTTGCCTTTTTTTCTTATCTTAGGGGGAAAATATTAAGTATTTTTTCATTAGGTATGTATTAGTTGTAGGGTTTGTTTTTTTTTTTATATTCTTTATCAAGTGAAAGGATTTCCCCTTTATTCCTAGTTTGCTGAGAGTTTTTATCATGGATAGGTATTGGATTTTGTCAAATGCTTTTTTAGGATACAGGTTTTTCATTATCAAAAATTTTTGTAAGGCATTCAGGCAATGATTTCTGTAGGCTGTTATCGTCCTCAAGATGGATACACAGCACCTGCAGGTGGCCTAATATGACCTTGATCAGGTTTCTTCCCTTTCAGTAACCTGTCTCACTGTGCTGGGTACCATTTTATTTTCCCAGGACTTCGGGAACTGATCTATTTTTTTCATGTTCCTTGGCAATGTGAAAGCACTTTATTTATTAAAACTCAAATATTTTCCCTATTTAGACCTCCCAGATTTTTCCACTCAAGTCCTATTTCTGGTTTCAGAAATGTGTCTGGTTCAGAACTGATTGTCAGTGGGGTAGTGAGGATTACATTAACTGATTTAGACTTCCCTGTCTTGGATTATCTACAATGGCCACTCTTGGAGTCTTTTAGAACATCTTAGGTGACTTATCCACATTGGTGTGCTGGTTCAGCTTTAATAACTAGCTCTCAGGGTAAGGGAAACCTCTGATTTGTTGATTTCCATGATATAAATATTCCAATCATGACTAATTTTAAGTTAACATTGTGATGTCACTGAACATGGAGTTGGGGAGAGATGTGCCCAGCTAGCTTTCATGAATGGTACAAGCCAGATCCAGCAAACTACTCCCTATACAAAACTTAATGTAACACTGATAACAGCCATGCCTAATACAAACTTTCCCAAGTACTTAATTTTCCAGACTATTATAGGATTGCTACATTCTTTTCTCCCAGCATTCTTAAGAGTATATAAAAGAAAGGATAGGTGGTCAGCCCCATAGGAATGGAGGTTAATGAGTAGCAAGTACAGGGTTTTTTTTGGCATGTATCAATAGTTCATCTTTTTTTTTTTCTGCTGAGTAGTAGTCCATGGGATGGATGTACTGCAAGTTTGTTAACTTCACCCAGTGAAGGACATGAGTTGTTTCCAGTTTTGGGCTATTAAGAACAGAGATACTATGAACATTCATGTATAGGTTTTTATGTAAACATAAACCTTTTTTAATATTCTTTTATTATCCTCCTTCCCCTCCATCCTCCACCAAAAATACCTGAAATCCAGGAGTTATATTTTCTTTGCCTTGTCTTCTAAATCTTATAATTTAAGATATAAGGGAATTACTAGAGAAGTACATTTGTGTAATTCTATCCTTAGAAATGATGTATTAGAATTTTTTTTTTTTTTTAAAGATTTTATTTATTTGAGAGAGATAGAATGAGAGGAGAGAGCAGGAGAGGGGGGAGGGTCAGAGGGAGAAGCAGACTCCCTGCCGAGCAGGGAGCCCGATGCGGGACTCGATCCTGGGACCCCAGGATCATGACCTGAGCTGAAGGCAGTCGCTTAACCAACTGAGCCACCCAGGCGCCCGATGTATTAGAATTTTAAGAGAAGTTGGCCATTGGAAGCTCATGCTCTGGATACGGACAAGACTTGATGCACACATTGTGACAAAATGTCCTTCATTGTTCATTCATACAGAGAGCATCATGGCGGGGTTGGGGGACAGGGTTGACCCTTATCCTGCTGCTCTACTGACTTTTAGGACCTGCTGACATCTTCACACCCTCAGCATGAACTTCTTCTATTCTACGTCCACATCAGGCAGGGTGAAGACTTTCTAAACAAATAAACTGTTGGGAACCCAAAGCCATGTCCTGCACTTATGTGGCCAAGGTGTCCCAGTTATCTGCCTGTGTTGACTGATACTCGGCTGGCATCATGACTGTATGGATTTTCATTTCCCTGAAGCATGACCTTTTCAAGGGGGAAGAATTGCTGAGTGATTAACAGTATGGGTCAAAGGCAGACAACCTGGGTTAGAAATCTAGCTCTGTTGGGTATTACCAGTCAGACCTTGGGGAAGTTCTATTACCTCTTTTGTGCTCAGGTTTATAATTTGTCAGATGGGGATAATAATATTTACTGCTTACAGTTATTCTGAAGGTTAAATGAGATAGCATATGTAAAGCTTTAAGAAAAAATGCTCGGACATAGTAAGCACTCAGTACATTAGCAGCAGCATAATCATTATCATCATGCGTATCTTGGGAGCATAGAAGAATCCCAGGGCCTATTCTCTCCCTCAAGGGCTACTTGCTTCCTCACCACCTTGGTTCTCCTTTGTGTGGACTCATAAGCCTCAGGGTGGGTGGCTCCTCAGTTCACAGCTCCACTTCTTGGGAACTTTGCTGAATATACTAACTTTCAGCCCTTCTGAGCCCTGTATTAGATCCTGGAGGTGCTACTCACTCCTCTCTCAGGGCTGGCCCTGCACACAGCTCACAGAACATCATGGAGGCAAACAAGCCAGCCGACCGGCCTGTAACTGTGCCCTTGGTAATGGCCTTCCTCCAGGGTTGCCTGTTACCGGTCTGCTCCACCTCCTCCCACACAGCAGGCAGTCACTAGAGGCTGCCCAGCCCGGTCTCCACTCTCAGCTTGCGTGCCCCTAACCCCCTGGCACCTGCTCCGGTGGGAAGGAGAGCTGTTTCCAGATTCCAACACCCCCACCTTGTTTTCTTTCAGCATCCTCCACAGGCCTTTTCTCTCCAACCAGTCCAGACTCACTGCCCTTTGGCACCGCCTTCAACTCAGGGATTTGGGTTTTCTTTACACGCAGCAGGACACCTTCTGTACATACTGGGGTGGCAATGCTTCATCCAGATCCTATCAGGTCCTCTCATTCCCACCAGTCAGCAACTCCTTAAGGCTGAAATGCATTCAGCTTCCTGTCATGCTAAGACCCAGTAGAGTGCCTTTATATAGTATGTCAATATTTATTAAATGAATGCCTGAATAAATGATGAATTTCTTGAAAGCACCGGGGGAAATGTTCTGGTAACATGGATCCCCGCTGTAACCTAGGGATCGGCCTTCTGCTGGAAGGTTGGCCCGTAATTCTTGCAGTACTCCTTGGCCGCTGATTTTCCAACCATGGCTTCACACCTGTTTCATTTTACAATATTTATTGGGAAAGCATTTTAGCTACTTATTATAGTCAGATATAATCTGTGACAAGCCATTTTCCTTGAATTAGCCCAGTGAGAAATATTTCTAAAGGTGTTCAGTGAAATCATCCAGATGCTTCCTGTGGCCAGCTGGACCCGGCAGCCACGTTTAGTCTCTGGACTTGAATACAGAGTGGATTGTGTTTTGAGTCTACTCCAAGCAGTGAAGCTGCTGCTAATTCTCACACTAATAAATGAGGTTTTAACAAATTCTACCAAGCAAAAGGAACAAGGGAATTTACAACTGTGTTTTTGGTAAATTAAGTGAGATAATACGGTACCTGGCTCATAGTAAGCAGCCAATAAATGGTAACTGTTATGAATTTGGACACCACTACCAAGAATTGTTGCAGGTAAATGACACCAAAGAAAGTTGGGGGCTGGTAGGGAAATATATTTTCAAGGGTTAGTAGAAAATAAGGTCATATAAATACTTTGTTTGAAGTTAGGAATGAGGAAAATAATGGTGAAAAAAGAAGACCTTTTAATAAAAATTAAAGGGATAAAAATAGAGGAGTTAGGAGAATTGAGAGAAAGCTAAATAGCAATGTGCATTTCATAATCTGTGTATAAAAACATGAATTACATGCTAATGCACTCACCCTGGAAAATTTCCCACACTTAATCAAATCACATTGTTTCAAACCGTGATTCCAAAAACTTTGAGATACACCAAAACAACATCTCCAGAAATGTTATTAGTGGAAAATTGTGATTACATCCTTACATAATTATTTCAAAGGTTTTTGAGAAGATGTAGAAATCTCCTTTGAAACTTGAAGTTATCAAACATGTACTACTTAGCTCTGCAATTGCATTTTGGCTTTGAAATACCATCTGTGATGTTATCAAGATGCCTAAGCTCATGGGGCTTGTGTAGGGAAACTTTCATTAACTCTAAGATCTGGACCCTTCTGCCAAAATACCTTTTCTTGGCTTCTGTGTTTCCACTATTTCTTTGCTTTTGTTATTAAATATGAAAATACTGATTTTGACCAGCTATAAACTCAGTTATCAGCTTTGGTTTTAGTAAAGCCTTTCCAGAGTAGCATTTTATTCTTACTAATTTTAGATGTACCATCTTTTATAACTTGCATTTGTAAGCCTGGAAATAGAATTTTATAGCATGATGCCTCTTAATGATTATCTTTTATTCCTGGGTGAATAGAATGCTGATGTTTATACAGCCTATGATCAGTAGTGGTGGTCTTGGAGGAAGAAAAATTTAACAGATCTTAGCAGCCAGCTATGCTAGGCCATCAACTGAGAGAGAGCCATGGATAGACAAGGTTGTTGTTGTTGTTTTTTAATTTAAAAAATTTTTAATTTTTTAAAAACAATTTTATTGACGTATGACTGACATGGAAAAAGCTGTGTATACTTAGTGTGCACAACTCACTGCATTTGGGGAGAAGTGTACACCTGTGAAATCATCCCCACCTTCAAGGACATAGATGTATCTATCCATCACTTCCTTTTTTCTTACCCCCGTTGTTGTTGTTGTTGTTGTTATTGTTATTTTATGCATATGTGTGTGTGGTAGGAGCACTTACCGTAAGATATACCCTCATCAGAATATTTTAAGTATACACCGTCACAGTATTGTTAGCTGTGGGCACGATGCTGGAGAGCAGCTCTCCTGGATGAGGTTTTATTAGAGCAAGATTGAAGGACAATCCCAATGGAAGAGAAGGTAACCACATCCCAGAATTTCCAATGCAGACTGTTTAGGCGGGGGTGGGGACACTGTGCTGGTGACACTGGGGAGTAGGCCAGTATCACATCAGGCTGAAGCAGAGATGAATGAGGGCCATGAGGGACACTGTGTTTGGAGTCAGTTTTGCCCTGGGTCGGAGATAATGGCATGGCTGGGTGACACCTCCCCGCCTCCATCTAGCAAAAAGATGTCAGTATTTTACTCTCGCAAAAAGCTAGAAATGAATAATATTTTGCTTTAGAAGTATACCTCTAAGATAGTTTAAGGGATTTTTTAATAAATACATCCGGAGCACAGGCAGTTGTCATAAAGCAAGATAATTAGTAAACTTTCCTAGCTTATTCCATAGTACAAGGAAAATCCTAATTCTCCCCCTGCCCCCCACTCCAGATTTATTTGCTGGTGAGAGCCAATTATATTTACATGTTTCACTTGTGTTAAAATATCAGTAACACTTTTTTTTTTTCAGATTTTATTTTTAAGTGATCTCTATACCCAACATGGGGCTTGAATTTACAACCCTGAGATCAAGAGTCACATGTTCTACCAACTGAGCCAGCCAGACGCCCCAGCAACTTTTTTTTTTTTTAATCAGGGAAACAAACAATGGGAGAAATCCAGAAGCATTTTTTTCAGAGGTTGGCAAAACAGTACTTTTTAAATGAAAATCAAAGATTTTTATAGTTTATCTCAGTGGATTAAAATATGTGAACTTATGTTTTTGACAATTACCCTATCATAGCAACATATTATTTAGCACAAACAACTCTCTTGCTTTGGATTTAGAAGCAGTACTTAAACAGAACTGCTAATTGACAGTGAAAAACAATTTATGATACATTTTATTTTCTCAATGCTGTAAAACTGTTTTAAAATAATGAGGCTCATGAAAGGATATGACCCAGACCATAAAGCGTACTTATTAGAGTTGTTTGATAAATCAGGAAGGGTAGATTCTCACCTCTTCATAAGTGTAAGAAGCTATAATGTGAGAGCAGGGCAGAGATGGAGCACGGCAGTGCTTGCTTGCACTCTCTTCCTCCTTCCCCCCCTCTCCATTCTTTCCCCCACTCCCTACCCCCACCCTCCCCCTCCTGCCTTCCTTTTCTCTCTAGGTGTCAGAAAACAGTGTGTTTCTGAACACCTAGACTTCCTCATGTTTCCTGTTCTTTAGTATCCAATCTGGTGTCCAGACACAGTGAAGCTTATGTCAGGGTGAGAACAAGATTCTGTGCAGGGATCCCATCTGGGTTCTGACAGACCCAGAAAATAAAACAGCATTCCTCACTAGAAATGGCCCTCCTGAGGTCCCACTGGTGCAGGAGCCTCATTTATATAGACCTTTCTTCATTTGTTCTCTTGTTTGTCCATTTCTCAAGTGTGTTTTGAGCATCTATAATGCCTCTGGCCCTGGGTGGGGTGGTGTGAGCTCAATAGAGAATACAGAAGACACGGTCTCTACCCTCATGGGAGCTTGCAGCTGAGAAGAGGAAGTGTGCTGAGTGCTTTGATGGGCGAGTATAGAGTACCATGGGGACACAGAGCAGAGAGAAGGACTCTGATGGGGGACTCTGGACCTCCACAAAGGATAGGAAGACAGGTTGTGGGACACCTGAATCCTCTAGGGAAGTTATAAACTCAACAGGATGGTGTTTTACTGGTCACAGGCACTACTATCAAGAGGGTTCTAGGCCAAGGAAGTACCAGACACTACGACCTCAAGGAGGTATGGAGGTGCTGAGGGCACCAGTGAAAGGGTAGAGATTTGGGCAGGTGGAGGAAACTACCAGAATTGGGACCTTTGAGATCAGGGTCAATTGGCTGAGACCACAGCAGGCCTGCCCCCTGGATGGGATAACTGGGCAGCCACTCCAGGCTTACAAAATTTCTGTCTTTAACAGTATCCTGAGCCTCCTTTCAAGTGTGTTTTCTTGGTCAGCCCTAAGTCTGATGGAGTTGCCTGGGAGCTCCGTACCATTCTGGGGATGGCCTTGACCACAGTGGTATGTGGTGGGTGCTAGCAGGGGTGGGTTTGCTTATTGCTCGAACAAAAAGAAAATGGCCAGTTGCACCTCAGCAGCCTCAGTTCAGGGAGCAGGTAAGACCTGCCACACACTGGAAGTCCCAGCTAGGATCCAGAAAGCCCCAAGGAGATGCAGCTGGGAATCCTTCTCCCTTTCCACTGCAATGTCACATGATCTGTATCCTCTCTTGCCATATAGCCAGATGCTTTCTTTGAAAGAAGCCATGAGAGAGGCATGAATGTGAGAGATTGAGCATTTTGCCACATAAGAATATTATCCTTTGGGGATAGTTTACAATATGGGATGATTCTGAGAGTTTGGACTAAATTATTTTTTTCTCCACTGGTTGGTGAATGGGTCCACTCGTGACCCATAAAGAGGCTATATTTCTTTGTATGCATGAGTGTAGGTAAGTAATTTTATGACTCCCACAATTTATATAATGGAATATTATGCATCTCTTAAAATAATAATTTAGGTCTCTGTTTAATAACTTAGAAAGTTATCTATGATACTTGAGAGGGAATAAAGTGGGTCCTAAATCTTTAAGTCGGCTTTGATTCTATTCATGCAAAATTGTGTGTGTGTATACTCAAAAAAAGAAGTCTCAATAAATGTTCGCCAAATGTTAACATGGGTCATCTCTGGGTGATGATATCAGTTGAAATATATATATATTTTACTTTCTCCTTCATGCTTTCCTGGATTGCCTTAATATACTTCTACAATGAGAATTATTTATATTTTATAGAAGCTATTTTCATTTTAAAAAACAAAATGAAAACTTGTAAGTAACTTTTGGGATTTGCGGTCATTATTTACTAAATTACCTCCAGATTATTCTTTTGTTTGGATAGGAAGCCAAAATCCTTGTGGGAGATAGATTGCCTAGTTGAGCAGTTTCTATAAGCAGTTTTTATCTCTCGCTGAGATGCTACCTGATAACGTCCTACAGCCAACATGCTATATGACCTATAACTTCCCCACGTGAAGAAACGGTCTTTCTTTGACATCACTGTGGCAGAAAATCCAAGAGTCCTGAATCCATGGCCTTTCTCATACACTGTAACTGAATTCCTCAGAGATACAAAGGGGGAAAAATAAGTCCTGAAAGTTGTTGATGTTATTTGAATTTCTTTAAAGGTAGGATAAAGACTGAGTAAGTCATCAAAGGAGAAAGTGGGAATCTGAAGAATCCTGCTCTTTGGATAAGGAATGATGCTGGGTCGGGTTTAATTTGCTTCCCAGCCCATTCACATTTATTATGGGGAATTTGGAGGTCAGAGTCATAGCATAACCCTTCCAGTGAATATTGCATACCAGGCTGTCAGCAGCTGGTGTATCAGAGAGTCTTCCGGGGGTTGGTGGTGCAACACAAAGACCTAATCAAAAACAGAGTGGAATGAAGTATGTGAGAGCACCATCCTTTCCTCTCTTGGCCTGGGCAGCCGACCGCGCATTTATTCAGTGAGAAGGAAGCATTGTGTACCGCGTCCCAAGTTGCCGTGGAAATTCCGGCGTCAAGTTACAGGATATTGGAAGGAAATTGTTTTTTTTAATCTAAAATGTGTTTAGAGTTCCTAAACTTGGGTTAGCATTTTATGATTGAATTTTCTGGAAGAGTCAGGTCAATTCTGGGTCCTGCCTATATGCTGGGCATTATCAAGAGCTATTTAAGAACAAATGGCCTGCTCCAGGAAGTTCAGTCGTAAGTCCTGGCTGGTTCTCCAAGTCAGGCCTTCCATACTCCCTTTTGTTGACTGATTTCAGCTGTACCAAGGCCTAGCCATGCCAGTCTCCTTTGCTGTTCTTCAAACACACTAAGCATGCTCTGACTTCAAGGCATTTGCCCTTTTCTTTCCTCTATCTAGACCTTCCCAGCTCGAACATCATCTAGCGGAGTGGCCTTCCCTATATAGTACTCCACTCACTACCTAGATACTCCAATATCCCTTTTACTTAATTTTATTTTTTATATAGCACTTATCCCAACCTAGCATACTGCATATTTGCTTGTTGTCTACCCCTACACTTGTCATAAGGTCAGCTCCATGAAAATGACTGTCATCTGTTTTGTTCACTACTGTGTCACTGGCACCTAGAATAATCTCTCCCAATTTAGTAGGTATTCAATAAATTTTTGTTGAATGAACAGAATGCTTGAACTCAGTTTAGCCAGTGGACGTGTTCCTGAGCAATTGTGTATAAATTAATTATTATAGGTGGAAATTATAGATGCATTAGGAGAACACCGTTGTTGAATCCTATCTTTCATCAATCCTGTAAAAGGAATTAGAATTCCCAGTTGGCCTTTTGTTTAGACCCAAGTTTTAGAGTTAGATATATTCCTTCAAGCAAGATCTACCTATATATGGCTGCATGCGTGTTGGAGAACATTCCAAGGGTCATCCAAACTCATCTGGGCTTTTTTATTTAAAAGATTTTATTTATTTATTTGACAGAGAGAGACACAGCAAGAGAGAGAACACAAGCAGGGGGAGTGGGAGAGGGAGAAGCAGGCTTCCTGCTGAGCAGGGAGCCCGATGCGGGACTCGATCCCAGGACCCTGAGATCATGACCCGAGCCGAAGGCAGTCGTTTAACGACTGAGCCACCCAGGTGCCCATCATCTGGGCTTTCTGTTCAGATGATCAGAATGGTCACTATTCCTCGGTTTGTTTAGGGTCCCTCATGAAGACCAATAGAACTGAAGGGACCTGGTGGAAAATATTAACTAGAAGGAGGGATATACTAAAATATTAGTAGCCAGCGAAGCCACATCTGCTGTGTCAACCCTTTAGTTGATGGATCTTGGGGAGCTGACACAGCAGGGGAGCATGGGCTGGTGCCTCAAGGCTGACCATCGGCCAGGGGGACGAATTTGCGGGTTGCTCAGACAATGTACCTATAGATTTGATTTGTGCCAATACCATATATCTCCTACTTGGCTGCAGGATCTTCCTGGCATGGGCAGGGAGGACCTGCCTGGTGCTTGTCTTTGATGGGTACCTAATAATATTTGGTCAGTGAATTCATTATCTGAGAGAACTTGGTGAGAAACTCTAACATGAAAGTGCTTTTCCGTCCATGGAGGTGCTTTATTGCTGGCAAAGTTAGGGATTTCTTACAAAAGCAGCTTGTGAGGCCCCCAGTTCTTTTTTCTTTTAATCACCAGGAGAGAGTAGAAATAGCATCTGGATAGGGCAGATCCAGGTTTTGTGGAGTCTGAACTGCTTCCAATTTGGATGGCCCTCTTTGAGAGAAAAAATACGCAGTTAGGCACAGGGTCTGGGCAGTATTCTAGAAGCTTATGTTTTAGTAGTTTGACAGCCAGTCTGCTTCTGGGGCTGCATGTTCTGCATGCTCTGGGGGCTGGCTTTATCAAGGGATTCCAGGGGTGGGCTCACTGAGGGCCTGTTTGCAGGGAGGATGGGGCACTCTGTGGGAACACCTTGTCCTAAGGGTCAGTCCTGCTAATAACAATGCCCTAGGACTTTTTCTCAGAACTGGTTTCTCTCTGGGTCTGTATGATATCGCAGCTCAGAGCAGCATCCAGGTACCCAGGGATAATGTACAGAATGTGACAGGAGAGGTGGCCTCCCACCTCCATAAGAAGTGGACTTCAGTACCCAGAGTGCTGGTGTCACACAAAGGTGGGGTCAGCTTAACACTGACCCAGAGACCATAGTCTGGGCATCTCATCACCTCATAGAGAGCGGTGGAGGCTGACAGACTTTATAATATCAGTTATAGTTGCCCTTCATGGGCTGCATCTGTGCTGGGTGTCTTTTATATATTCTCTCTCATTCTTACAGGAACGCTGCAAGGTGAATATCATTAACTCCGTTTTACAGGTGTAATTGGATGATGACATATTTGCTCACATGAAACTCACTGCGCAAAGACAACGTGAATTATTTTCTCCAGCCAGTTTGAACCTCTGTATGAGTCCCCACCCCGCTGGGGAGCACAAAACTGAGTCGTCCCAATTAACAACACCTCAGTCTCTTCTGGTTTATGGCCTCTTTCCTGTTTAAACCGTCAGGGTTTTCTTTTCTTTTTTTTTTTTTTTTAAGATTTTATTTATTTATTTGAGAGAGAGAGAATGAGAGACAGAGAGCATGAGAGGGGGGAGGGTCAGAGGGAGAAGCAGACCCCCCTGCCAAGCAGGGAGCCCGATGCGGGACTCGATCCCGAGACTCCAGGATCATGACCTGAGCCGAAGGCAGTCGCTTAACCAACTGAGCCACCCAGGCGCCCTAAACCGTCAGGGTTTTCTAAGTTAAATTTCCTGCCAGAGCTGTTGTAATCACTCTCTTTTGGATGACTCATTCTCCCTAATGATCAGGTACTCTTGCTGAGCTCTTCACTTATCCCTTCCCCACAAAGACAGTCCTGCGTGTTGGCAGGACTCCCTGAGGTTCCCCAGGCAGGGGCTGGGACGTCTGGACACTCGCTGCTCTACTCCGTGGGCCAGCCGATCGGGGGGTAAATTGGGGTCTGGCCGCCTGTGCTGTTGTGCAGGCTCTGGGGCTGATCACCCAGCGCTTGCCGTGAGCCCAGGAAACTCCGGGAGCCCTAAATGCCACACACGCACACGGGGAGACTGGGGAGCTGCGTTGGCCCACCTGTCTGGGAGAACACTGCTCTGACTTGCACTCCCTCTGGCTCTGTCTTGGCCTGATCCCTGGGGCTGGGGAGGGCCATGGTGTCCCCTGTCTCTGGGTCACTCCGCATTCTCTCCCCATGGGCACAGAGGATGACCCTGTGATACAGCCCAGTCGTCTTCCACGTCCTTTCCCGTGTGCCCCTGCAAAAACCTCTGCAAAGCCATGACCACCTTTTCAAATTGGTATCAGATGTTTTTCATGTCAATTAAAGAGCTGCAAAGGATGTAATTTCTGGCATATTGTGAATCCGGACATTTTAGAATACAACTGTTAGAGCGTTCTTTTACGTTTACCCAGTGGAGTCTAAATACCAGAGTGATTTAATACCCATGGTTCAAAAAACACCTGAACAAGCTCTTTTTTAACAAATGGAAGTTTTACAGTATTTCTTTTTCTTCTTGAAATTGTGTTTCCATTTCACTTCTCCCGCAGAACTTTATCCTAATGTGATATATTTTTATGCTTGAAAGTCTTCTATTAATCACCCTATCATTCTTCAACAAAACTATGTATACACATTGAAAATTTTAAATTGTTCATATTTTTTGGTCACCACAGCACTTGGTTAGAAAGTTATTATGGGTTAAATTCTCAATAGAATTATTATTAGCACACTTATTGATCAAAGGAATATATATACATACACATATTGCGTATTTTATGGTTAATTATCAAACAAAAATAATTGGGCTAGAAATGTATCTCGTAATGAAATGGATGGGAGGGTTGTTATGGCAATTCCAGTGGGCTTTACGGACACTGATATTTCAGTGTCCTTTTGTATGCCACCTGGAGGTTTTTGTGCCCCAAGGAAATGCATCTTAGTAGGATCTGAGGCGGCTTCCTTTCTTTGAGTTGTCTGTCTTTCTCTGCGCAGTGAGGGAGGAGGGCGATGGGAAAATACAGCGGAGAGAACACTGATTCCCTGTAACTCTCCAGACCTGGGGTGCCTTGGAAAGTGAGAAGTTCCTGGAAGTTTAAAGGCCACGATCCCCAGCCTCGGCTCTCACCCTGTTTTGAAGGGGGGGTGGCTGCAAAAGCTCTACTTTCTTCTTCTCGGGACACTAAATCTCATGCAGAGTCCTCAGGCCTTAGAAGGGAGCAAGACGGTACAAATACCTAACCACCGCTTTTAAAATGTCAGTAGGTTACCTGTGTCATAGACATGGGGGAATTAAGGCCTGCAGATGTTACCATAGCTTGTCAAAATATCTAGTCAGTTGGTCGCAAAGAAGGCATTTGACTTCAGATCTGGGGTCCGTCCTTTTATGGGCTTGTGGTTTCAAAGCTAGCCTCTGGATGGCTGCATCAGAAGCATCTGAGGCTCTTGTTAAAATGATGTAGAATTCCCAGGCTCCACCTCTAGTGGAGGTGGATTTTATATCTGAATGTTTATATCTTTCAGAGCTCTCCGAGTGATTCTGAAGTGGGCTCAGGGTTCAACCACAGAGCGCAGCTGAACAGGGCCTGGATTTGTTCATGAGCACACAGCACCCTCCCTAAATCGGCAGTTAAGACCTAAGAGGGGCTTGGCAGGGAGACAGAATTGGAAGGTTTCCTAACACTGAGTGGATGTGAGCCAGGGAGGCACCTTCTTAGTTTGCTGGTTGGTCTGTTGTTACCACTAAAATGGCAATGCTTTGAAGCCCAGACTCCCGAGACATGGGAATCGTGGGTCACAGCGCTATCAGCAAAGAGCAGGAAGCACCCTTTCCTTCTGCACAAAGCTGCTTTTAAGGCACCTGCCCAGGACTCTAGGGCTTTTCTGTGAGAATCTCTGTGGCCTTTGAAAGTCAGTCTAGAACAAATTCAGGGTCTTGGGGAGACTGGTTGCCATCTGTCTTCGGTATGGAGAATGGAATGCCTGCTAGGACCCCATTTCTTTGCTACCATCCTCAGTGCCTGTTGGCAAAGCAGCATCTCCTCTCTGGGCCCTCTCCCTCACTGGGTTTGCTCTGTAGCTGTTCGGACTCACCTCACCCTGGAGGCGAGTCACTTTCCTCACAGTGCAGCCGAGACGGAGGGTTACATTGTATACTGACAGTCTTTGGGTTTTCCTCTGGGATGGAAAGACCTGGAGGAAAACCTGGTATTGTCAATAGTCGCGAAGCTCCAAATCCAGTTCTGTGCCTCCATCCTCCTTTGAGTGCAGTTTGGGAGAACAGGGTTTCTACACGCCTCTTTCTAGCAAGGTGCTGCTGGAAACAGTTTTCATACCCGGCAGGGCCAGAGGGTGAGTATTACAACAGAGGGAGAGACAGGAGACCTATTTATCACTGTGTTGTCACTTTGAGGGAAAACAAGCTTTATTCCTGCTTGCCAAGGGGCCTAGGTGGATGTCAATTGAGTTACTAAATTTCTGTCTGAAAAATTGTGCCCACTGCTAGAGCCTTCAGGGGACATCCATAATGGGAAACAGCGGCAGAACAATAAATATCGGGCGCGGTTCTTGCCCAGGCATGCTGACTCCCGCACTGATGCCCACACTCGTTTACTCATCCTTTTCTGGAGATGGTCCCCAGACCTGGGAATCCAAGGAGCCTCCCCACAAGCCTTCCATGAGGTCTGTGTTGCCAGGCACTAATGAAGCTCCAGTCCTATGGCAGAGCCCCCTCCCTCCCTCCTCATCAACTCAGTCTCTGTCTCTGCCAACTCCGGCAATTGACTCAAGAGAAATCCTGTGAGGGGATTTTTTTTTTTTTTTTCTCTTAAAACGCACTCCACACCTCATAAAGGTTGCAGAGAGGTGCAGTAATGGTCTGGCAGACCTTTACCCGGTGAGGCAGATTTTCCTCTCTGAAAGCTGCTACTCCTTTAGTCCGAATGTAGAGGGCACAGAATTCCTTACCTGACTTCCTCAAGGTTGCTAGGATGTGACACAGAAATTGGATGTTAGCAGTGCAGTGGGTTTGGTACTGGGTCTCGTTAAGGGCATTTAAATTTATGGGATATCAACATTTTAGTGAGAGATTGAAGAAGATCCATAAGGAAGATTCAAGATTTGGGCCATTAAAGCTGTGATTTCCTTAAAAGCGTGAGGCAGTGGGTATAATGGACATTTGTGTCCATCCAGCCAAAATTCCCCATCCTCAATGGGAAGGGGAGAGTAAATACCTAAGGGTTTATTCTCAACCTTAAGAAATAGTTTAATTTCAGCTCTTCTGCCTAAAGATATGGGAGTAACTCTGTCACAGACAGTAATAGTAATCACTGTCCCTAACATCACAGGGACTTAGGCATAACCACTGATACCTTCCACTACTCCTCACAGTGTCTTCCAGAATGCCTAATGCAAAGAATACTTTCTTGATTTCTTTGCACCATTAGGCAGTGCCACCTTCATTCCTTCAATCATCCATTCCTTCAATAAGCTACTGTTGTGCTATGTGAGCAAAACAGGCAGGTTCTGTGGGTTCCAGCTGGGCAGGAAGGGGGTTAGGGACTATAAATCGCATAGTCCAGTGGAAAGCAGATGGTGGCTTGAACCAGGACCCAGATGCTACCAGTAGTTTAGTGAGTGGCACACAGGTTTGTAGTACAGTTTGAAGACACCATTAATAGAACTCAGGAAACAATTGGAAGTGGAAGGATGGTCCACTAGTTTCCAAAAGCAACTCGGAGGATGCAGGTTCATGAGATGAGGCAGAGCGCACACAGATTTTTCTCCTGCAGTTCCAACCATTCTTTGCCAGTTTTCTTTGTTTCTTTTACTCTGTATATCTTTTAAATATTGAGGTTCTCGAGAAATTTATCTTTGGTCTCCTCTTTTCCCTGTGTGATTTCTTCCACATCTGTGGCTTCACTATAAAACAGATAACTCCCAAAGCCATGTAGACAGAGCTCCATCTCCATATTTCCCACCAAACACTGGGATGCTTCTTAGGCATTGGAAATTCAGCATGTTGAACATTGAACTCCTCTCCTCCCCCTGCCCTCTCCCACTACCCCACTCCCTGTCCTCGAACTTGTCCTACTCCTGTATTCCCTACCTTGGTCATTGGATCGCTTGCCTGCTGGTCTCCCAGATCTGTATCCTGGGGATCATCTTAGACCTTTCTTCTGCTCTCACAGCTCTCCTCTTTTCACTGTATTTTATTGCCCCTTTAGCTTATATATTTCTCATCTGTGTCATTTCTCAGCTGAGCCCCCCATGTCTTTCAGCAGATCCCTCTGTCATTTTGAATCCCTTCCAGTCCACCCTCCACCCATGGGCTCCCAGACCGATCTTATTCTCTGCCCTGAAGCTGGGGGGTGGGGGGTGGCTCACTTCCTTCAGAATGAAGCCTTTTGCACAGTTTAAATCCTTCCATAACCCACCTCCTGCTGGCAACCATTTTATCACATTTATTCTTCGGGGAAGTCATTTCTGCCTCTCCTTCACACCTGTCTCATGACCCTCCTGTCTTTGTGCCCCACGTTGAAAGGCCTCCTCTCCCCTTCTTCACTTGACTTGTATGCCCCCTTCCAAACCATCCGAACCTTCCCTGAGCCCTCAGGCTGACGTAGGTCCCCCTTCTCTTTGTTTGCTTACCCCACCATTTGGCACTTTATACCCTGTGCTGTCACTGTACATTCTTTTGTCTGCCTCCCCCACGAGGCCACAAGCTCCTGGAGAGCACTGACTCTTGGATTCTTCGGTGTACTCAGCACCAGGCGTCAGTGCACTGCTAATCATCAGTAAATTTAGTTGAATCAGCGAACAAATCGGTTTATATGCATTTTTTCAGAGAAGATCTATGAGAGAACTCTATAAAGGATGGTTCTGACTTCTTTGTTGTAACAAAATCTATGATTTATTTTTACCCTTCAAATTGATTACAATGAAGATACAGAAAACTTTGAAACTGAGTCACAGGATAAGACTACGAAATTCAAACCTACTTCTGGAAATTACACACACTCATTAACTAGTGTCCTCTCTTAATTTTGGAAGAGCACTCCATTAGACAATTTTTTATATTCACTGTAGAAGTGTAGACAGTGTTCTAAAGTGTGGGTATTAAGCAGCATTGGTATGTCATGTAAATAAAGGAATTACTATCCTGGGAAAGTTAGGCATGGGAAAACAAGAACAATAACAAGAAAAGGAAGGAATTAGGGAGAGCTCAAAATGTTTGTTTGTCTTACCTTCCACCAGAATATAACCTTCATGGGGGTAGGAACACGGTCGGGTTCCTTCTGCATTCCCCGTGCCAAGCACATTGCTTAGCACATAGATTGTGAAGAAGGAAGGAAGAAAATAGGAATATTGGGGCACCTGAGTGGCTCAGTCAGTTAAGCGACTGCCTTCGGCTCAGGTCATGATCTCAGAGTCTTGGGATGGAGCCCCACATTGCTTCTCCCTCTCCCTCTGCCGCTCCCCCTGCTTGTGCTCTCTCTCTCTCTGTCAAATTAATAAATAAAATCTTTAAAAAAATTAAAAAAAGAAAGTAGGAATAAAGAGGATGGGGATTGGCAGATATGGGAGCAACAAAGGATACATTTTTAAATACATGAGCAGCTTGCTCTTACAGAAGATACACAAGCTAAAGCTCAATTTTCAATTGGTGGGTGTACCAGATACTGTCTCTGGTCACTGAGCCCATGCTTAACCCTTCTTTATCCATCTCTCTGCTTCTGGGGCAGGAAGCCTGTAAACTACATTTCCCAGGCTTTTTAGCCAGTTGGCTTATTCGATTCTCCCAGTGGGAGGTACTGATGGGAGAGTAAAAGCTGGGAGAAAGGGAGAAGGTACTTTATTTTCCAGTTCTGGGCAGCACTAAGAACAATGAAAGCCATGTCAGTGGGCAGCGAGTGTCTTTCCTGATTCTTGCTCAGCAGCCAGGTTCAGCGAACGGGAGCCATGGTGACATCATTTCCCCTTAGCTCCTCTAGGGCCTCTATGGTTACTTATCTTTGAATATTTTGTATTTTGAGCCCCCCAATCCCTTCAGCACCTTTGTAACCAGTTACCTGTATTATTAAATCCCCTCTGAAATATCTGGAATACTTTCTATTTTCCTGGTTAGAAACTGGCTGCTATATATACACTGACCATTAGACATCAACAAATGAGCAAATCAATATATTCACACATCCATTTTTGGTTAAAGGAATATATACAACACCACTTTGAACTATAAAATGCCGCTGAAATCAAACAATAACTGAAATAAAGAGATAAGTGACTAGCAACAGGTGTATTAAGTAAGATTTCCATTCAATAGTAGTAGGTATATTTAAAATCAGAAGAATATAATGGTGAGATAATTCAGAGAGACATAGTGAAGTCAGGAGGCCCCCAAACCAGGCATCTGCTAGCCAGCTCTCTGCCTTTGGCAGCCCACATCAACTCTTTTGCCTCAGTTTCACTCCTGTAAAATAAAAGGGTCAAATTAGGTCAAATCTTGGTATGCTTCTAAGGCTAGAATTTTAAGGATGTATGCCTTTGAGTCAAATCTTCCTCAGACAGCTGGGCAGGAAAATCCTCCATTTATGTGGACTTGGCTGGAGCTTCCAATTAGCCCGACCCCGAAATCCATGTCTGTGTGCAGACCTCTGTTAGCACATCCTGAGTCCCGTCTGTTGCCAGATGTTTGTCTTCACTCTGTGCACAGGAACAATTTCAAAAGCTGTGGATGCCAAGTCATTGCCATGGCAGTGACCTCTTAGGACCCTTCACATTATAATCACAAATGCAATAAAGCAGGTTCACGCAAGGTGCATATGATGAAATTAATAGCCCTATAATGAATAGGAGGATTGTGCCAGGAATCTGTCACATTATTAAATACAAAAGAATAGTTCTAGACATTACAAGCCTGTTTTTCACTGGTAAGTTTGCTCTGTTATATTATCTTTGATTTATGTCCCTTAATGTGCTCCCTCAACACCATATATATTTTGTTAATATTAATGTATTTATGCATCTTGAAATTGCCTAATTAATCCCTTGCTTTCCCAGTGAGTTATGTAAGTTGCTGGATTTATATGATAAATATTATAATGAAGAAAACATAACAATGGAACATAAAATACTAACTTAATTTACCATACACATAGCAAGGAAGTTTAGGCTATGATTTCCCCTCTGAAATTAACTAATATTTCTTATTGCTTTTCCTAATTAAAACTTATCCCTTTCCTACATCCTAAGGGTACCATTTTTATTCCTACAAATATTTAAGAGCTACTATGTATCAAGTCATTATGTTGCATATTTTGGAGGATACTAAACAAAACAATACACAGATTCCACCCCCACCCACACCCCAAGGTGTTTTGTTTTTGTTTTTGTTTTTTTTAACAGGGTCTCTCAACCTCCTCACTATTGACATATGGGGCCAGATAAATCTTTGTCGTGGGGGCTGTTGTATGTTTTGTAGGCTGTTTAACAGCATCCCTGGCCTCTGTTCACTAGATGCCAATAGCACCCTTCTCCCTCCAGTTGCAACAACCAAAAATATCTCTAGATGTTGCCAAATGTCCCCAGGGGTATGTGTCAAAATTGTTTTGGTCATCTCTGCATACTCAGTACTTAGTACGGTGTTTGGTACATAGTAGATCTCAAATACTGCTTGACAAATGTTGAGTGAATAAATAGATAAATAACTAAGCCAAAAGAGAGGTACAGATAAAACACCGTAAGAGTCTGGAAGAGGAGTAAATTGCTCCTGGAAGGGCCAGGGTCTAGGAGGAGGGTTCTAGAGGAGCTACCATGGGAAAATGAGGCCAGGAGGGCTTCCTAAGCAGAAATGCTCTGGATGGGGACAAGGGTGAGCTGGGAGAAGAGATTAACTGGAATGTAGGGTAGGCAGAGGACAGGTTGGGAACAAGGTAGAAGGGACTTAGATTAAGTCACGGAGGGTCTAGAATGCCAGATTTGAGTTAAATCAAGTTCACAAAACCATGGGAAATTAATCATAGCAGTGATTGAGCAGGGATGTGGCATATATCCTACCAGCAGAAAGATTAGCCTGGTGATGGCATATAGGGTGGAGAGAACACTGGAGATGGAGAAACCAGTTGGGATATTTTTATAGTATTTTGAAACAGGGCATGAACTAGGCTTGTAAGAGGCACAGGAATTCTGAGGGCAGTTGAGTTGATTAGGAAGGACTTGAGGTAGTGTGCCAGCTCCTTTCCTTGTTGGTGTGACATCCAAGCTCCTCTGTAGGACATTTAAGGCCCTTCTTCTCTCTCCAGCCTCTTCTTCCATCATGTTCTCTATCAGTCACCCTCACCCTCCTCTTCTTAGACTCAAGTGATGCTTATTTCCTGCAATATTGAACCAGGGTCTTTCAAACTGTCCTTCACAGTCTTTCTAGAACACTCTCTCCACCTTCATATGCCTGGAAAATGCTTATTTATCCTTCAAAATGCTGTTCAGGTGCCATCACTTTCACAAAACATGTTGGACCACTCAGGGTGGAGTGAACACTCTCCTACATCTTATGCATATTTTTATTTTTACACAGATCACATTGTGTCATGATTACCTTGTTTAGTCTTCTACTAAACTGTTAGCTCCTTGAAAGTAGGAATTATGTCTTATTACATTTGTATTTTTTTCTATTTGTTGGGTGGAGTGACTAGAAACTAATGTTTGTAAAATAAGATTCTTCAGGTTTGGGGCTTAGGAAGTCACTAGTAGCTTTCCGGAGGTTTCCGTGGAATAGCAAGGGTGGAAGTTGGTCAAGTAAGAATGGAGGGCTAAGGGGTGAGACAGAGGTGAGAGGCAGAGGCACTGGTGGGGACAACTCTGTCGAGAAGTGTGGGGGCGAAGGGCGAGTGTGGAGATCAGGCTTATGAACTCTTGTCAGTCTGTTCAGTTCAAACCCTGGCTCTATCACCTACTAGTGTGTGACCTTGGGTAAGTCCCTTAACTTCTCTGTGCCCTTTTCCTCATTTGTAAAAAAAATGGGCAAGATAATATCGTTACCTTCCTTATAGCACTGTTGGGGATTAAATGAGTTAATCCACATAAAGAGCTTAGAATGGTGCTTGACACATAATGAGTGCTTAACAACTATTCACTTTTTAAAAAGCAGACTAGACAACAGTGAGATAACAGTGTCAGGAGGGTGTTGGTTGGATGGTTGGTTTTCTGCTCGGCAGACTTAGCATATTTGTAGGCTGAGGGGAAGGAAAGGGTTCAGAGGGAGGGATTGTGCAGAGAGCGAAATGGAAGCGGATCCCTGATGGAGAAGCCATCACGAGTGTGGCAAGTCTTCCTCTGAGACTGGAGAGAAGCAAGGGACGGGTAAAGAGGCTAAGGGAGAGAAGGAAAGGTGAGGGAACACACTGGAATATGCTTTCTTTTTTGCAAGGTGTGAGAGACCTGCTGTATCTATTGAGTTTTGCAGATAGGTTCTGTTTTCCTTTATAGCACTTCTATTATGACTTTTTAAAAGGCATTTTTCCTTGCACATGTGTGAGATGATATAGTAAGTTATTAATTGTAGTTTGTAAGTTATTAATTGTAGTTTATAATAACAGAACATTCAAATCAACCTAAATGTCCCTTTTTTTGGGGACTGGCTTATATATTATGGAACTCAAGAGAATACTATGCAGCTGTAGCAAGGAACACAGAACTCTTCATGTTCTGATTTGGAGTGACCACCAAGAGCTGTTGTTGAGTGAGAAAAGCAAAGTGCCTAACAGTGGCATAGCATGCTACCATTTTAAAACCACTGTAATAAAAAGAGGAAGGGTGAAATCCAAATTGGCCTATTCATGGATGCCTAAAATATCCCTAGAATATACTGATAAAATTGGTTGCCCTCAGGGGGAGGACCTGGCTGGGGACCAGGGTCGAAGGGAGACTTCTCACTATGTATTGTCTTGAACCTCTTTGAATTTAGAACATGAAAATGCACTATATATGTAAAAGAATTAAATATATTGAAAGTGTCCACAAATCGTTCCAGTTCTATTCCTGATGTTTGGTTTGGTTTCTTGGGCCTTACAGGTATCTCAACAACAGAAAAGCCATAATAACAATCTTAACCAAACCTGCTGTTTATAACCCCAGATACCTTCTCAGGAAAGACATTGCTATGGAGACCAAGTCAGCTTGTTCTGTTGAGCACCACAGTCATTTGTACATGCGGGGTTGGGAGTAGGTGCCCTGAAGCAGCAGAATTTCCCTGCATAAGAAAGAGGTTCCCAGACTAATCTCAGACAGAATAACCGAGAAGTTTGGGATAGGAGAGAGTAGAAGTGAGCAAGATGGGGGTGCAGGGATGGGGTTGCCTATGAGAAACTGAAGACCGGGGCAGCCAGACTGCCCAAGACACACTTTCATGTTGTTTTTCTTTTGTGTAGAATGTGATGCCACTTCCTGTGATCCTCAGATCTTCATTCTGCTACAGGTAACAGTTGTGGGTATCTTTCAAAGGGTTGTTGGGAGGATCAAATATCCTGCACATAGGTGCTTTGGATAGAGTCTGACATATAATAAGCATTCAATAAATCTTAGTTGCCAATAATAAATATAATGATTTGAACTTGTTTCGAAGGCAGGGATTTTGGAGAGTGGGTATCAAGTTTGGATCAATTCCAGAGTGGAGAACAAGGGATACAGACTGAAAAATTTTCAGCACAAGCAGGGAATTGGGACTAAGAACAATATAAAGTATAAGCCTGTGGGGAGCTGAGAAATTTTGAGGGGAGACCTTTTGGACTTCGGTAAAAGGGTGTGAATCCACCTCATCTACATCTTAGTTGGGTATGAAACCCTAGCTAACGTATGAGTTACAGAGCCAACCAGTGCCCCAAGTTCATATGGCTCTGGTCACTACACGGGGACAGCAAAAATGTCCCATGTGCCATGACTGGAACTCAGTACCTGCAGTGATCCTGGGGGCGGATAGTGAGGAGGCTGTCAGGGAAGAGTCTGTCACTGTTGCTCATTTCGGATTTTATAGCTGGCTTTGTAATGTGATCCATCCTAATGAAAACCGATAGCATGTTTACAAACCAGAATTATCCAGATTTTATAGAAATCGTTGCCATGGTTTTACAGCTTGAAAATGAATGTAGTTCCAGGAGGAGCCTACCCAAACATATATAGCACTTCTGGGTGTCTGTTACATATAGAACATGGAGGTCTGATTAGTCTCAAGGTCATTTCTAATGGCCAGAGTTCACCAGAATTTGATACAGTTATTTAAATTTCTGTCTTCAGAAGGAGGCGCCTCTGGAGAATTACATGATACTATCAGCAGCTGCTGTGTAGATTTAAGCTAAATTTGGGTTATTGGGAAATGATTTTAGGAGTCAAAAAATGTAGTGTTACCTCTTGTCTCAATCTTCTGAACGCTGTTGTCATTGCCCCCAAATTATTTAACTCATCTTTGGTTCTACCACAGGTTTTGTGTCTTGCACGTCATTTCTTAAAGCAGTAGTACCTGATTATCCACGTTTATTTCCCTGAGGCTGTAATGCCATGTGTAAGTGCAGCCTGGGATGATGATTTGGAGACAGAAAACCTGTGTTTGAGGGCTGGCTGGCAAATTTGGGATGTCCCAGGGGTTTCCATGTAGAGGCTTTTCCTTTTTAAAGGTTTATATTTTATTTTTATTTTAAATTTTTTTAAAAGGTTTTATTTTTAGAGATTTATTTATTTATTTATTTATTTATTTATTTATTTATTTAAGAGAGAGAGCCTGTGTGCAGGGGGTGGGGGAAGAGCAGAGGCAGAGGGAGAGAAGCAGACTCCCTGTGAGTATAGAGCCAAGATTTTATTTATTTATTTGAGAGAGAGAGAGTGTGTGAGAGTGTGAAAGGGCGCGTGCATGTGTGTGTGCAAGCGGGGGTGGGGGGTGGGGGGCAGGCAGGGGCAGAGGAGGAAGGAGAGGGAGAGAATCTTAAGCAGATTCTGCGCTTAGCCCAGAGCCCTATGCGGGACTCAGTCTCACAACCCTGAGATCATGACCTGAGCTGAAACCAAGAGTCAGACGCTTAACCGACTGTACCACCCAGACTCCCCTATATTTTATTTTTAAATGTTCATACCTTTGGGAAAGTGTCATGCTTTAAAACGCCTTCCCTTTCTCTATATATAATCTATCCATTTTTTCCATCCGTCTATTCAATCTATCCTTAGTGTTTATTATGCCCTTAAAAAAAAGCAATTTGTAAGTAAGGAGAGCAAGTAGTAGAACTGGCTGAGGCCTAACAACATACTTCAGGGTATTTCTGCCCTTGCCCTGGTCTGGTGCTGACCTCATGGTTTTTCTGTGTAGCCTCTGACCCTTCTTTTTAAAACTAGGCATATCCTGGCAGCAGGAGACCATGGTCAGGAGATCTCAGTAGCATTGGCCGCTGCCTCCAGGCAAGGACGCATACATTTCAGCCTGGCCAAACTCCTCCTGGATGGATCCCTGCTCAGTCTTGGAATGTGTCCACTGTGGCAGCCTCATCTCATTACAGTTCAGGCATTTGTCACAATGAACTCATATGCCCCCGAACGGATCAGTGTCTCTGCTAGAGCTGTGAAATTTGACAATTGGCAGCCTCCTGGCAGAGTGGGTCTCAGAAAGTCTGCTTAAGCTGGGTGATTAAGCTCTGGCTGTTCCCAGCTTTGGGCTAGGCCTGTATGTAACGGGTGGCCGGCATATCAGAATCATGGATTTGTACATTTCACACATATTAAGCACCCTCTGCGAGCCAGGCACTCTGAGCCACTATATATCGGAAGGTGGCCCAGACCCCTCCAACCACCCCCACTCAGTTGCTGGAACTCTACTCATCTGGAGGTGGGCCTGAAAGCTCCCCAACCCTTCTGGGGCTAACTAGGCACTTATTTGGTGGGAACAAGTTGGTAGAGGACCTTCAGAGGCTGACCTGGAGTTGGCCAAAGGGTTGTACTTCCTATCCTCGGCTGGAGCACCCGGGCCGGCAGAGCTGTATTCTTCCTCTGCTTCCTAATGGAAAGGACCATGGTACAGTGGGGGAGGGAGGGAATTTCCACCCTCTGTTGGGGTTAGAAAATTCTGACCTGAGCTCCTACAGGGGCTTTATGGATCTGGCTTCTGCAGGCTAGATGGGCAGCAGAGATTAGGAGCTAGGAGTTTGAGGGGAGGAGTGACAAATGGGGGCAGAGAGATGCATCCTGGGCTAGAGAACTGATCACAGACCAGGATGTGATGGAAGCAAAGTCATAGGTGGGATGAGGACCAGCAAGGTGGGCAGAAAGTGTGGGTGGAGGGCCCAAGACAAGGAGAAGTAGATTTGACACTCCTGGCAGGAGAGGTTAGATCTTTTCCCGTTCTGTTCCCTGTATCCACTGCAGCACTTAATACAAATGTTCATTAATTTGAATTAAATTCCATAGACAATTCCTTAAAATCCATTGTCTTTGTATCATAATGTGTATTAATTTCAGGCTGACAGACTACTATCACCCAAGATGTAATAGATGGAAGAAGAGGCAGTCTTTGTGCACTGCCTTCTGCCATGCATGGGGCGAAGCCCCTCATGTTTATTATCCCATTGGAACCTTTAAAGAACCCCACAAGGTAGAGAAGACCGCCCCATGTAGATGAGGAAACAGCCTCAGAAAAGTTATTTGCCCAAGTTTACGTGACTATGATGTGGTGAGGATGGGACTACAATGTTAGGGAGTCCAGGATGGTCTGATTTTCAAAGGCCAAATCTCTTCCTCAAACCATCCCTGAGAACCCCTTGGGGGCAAAGGTCATGCCTGGATCATATTTGTGCTCCTGGCATTGGGCCTGAACATGGAAAGCAGTCAGTATGTTTTTGATGGATGAATGAATGAATGAATGACGAGTGAGTGGATGGAGTGGCATCTTTGTTCATGAATATGTGGATTGAGGAGTCCTTGGCCATGACATTCACACCCGTGAGATAGATGGAGACTCAGGTTTTGAAGTCTTATCAATAAAAGGCAGGGATCATGTTTTCTGTTTCTTTGACTTTCTATATTCAATAGGTGACAATAATGCTCCGGCAACTTGAACTCTATCAGGAACAGCTGGGGTGTCCAAAAGATAGCACAACATCAATTCAAACCCAGTGGAAGTTTTAAGCATTTGTTCAAATATGGGAGGGGGAATACTTGAGACTTTTTCTCCCTTTATCTGAGCCACCTTTACTGACTCATAGTATTGAAAGATTACAAGGTCATTTCTAACTATTTCTGGGACTTACTGCTGCTCCCTTCTTGAAAGCAATTTAAAATCTGTCTGTTCAGATGCACATTTTTTACAAAAAAAAGTTTATTTGCTATATATAGAAAAATGCCACCAGAGGACTAATTTGGCAGCTTTGTTGATTACCCATTGTAATGAGCCTTATTACATAATTAAAAGAATTTTTTTCCTAAGTCTCACTACTAATTAACATTTTACACATTTTGCAGTGGACACTTTGGGTTGAATCAGAAACATAATTATGTCATTTCTATGCAAGAACAGCTTATGAATTATTAATTAATATTAAATCTGTTGATTAAAGGCTAATTCATAAGTAAACATATTATAGCTCACCATATATTGCTCTCTAGAAGCTTTCATTTGTGATTTCCGTGGTCCCTTGTCTCTTGCTAAATATCAGGGCAGAGACTAAAGAAAGACAGAAGCTGGCCACACAGATTCCAAGGAACAAAAGTAATCCATTTGAAACTCTTTCTGAGTTTTTTAACTATAATTATGCTTTTTTTTTTTTATTTTTTGCATTCCATTTGCTTCTGAAATTGTGAAGTACATGTAGGGTACAAGCAGGTTATGGAAAGCAAGTCACTCACTTCCTTTATTTTCTTAACCTCCCAAATGGAGAATTGTTCTCTGTTATGACAAGGTCCTCTGCTGCCTGAGTCCGCGCGAGCCTGGAGCGCGCTGAGCAATCAGGGTCTCTGTAGTGTCAGGGGCAGCCCTTTCCAGGGAGATCACTAGGATCCCCACCAGCCTCAGCTGGGGAGCAGTAAGCTTATCTAGGTGCTCCTGAAGGGAAGTTGTCTTCGTGTCCCGTGTCTTAAGTGTCGATGCTCTGACCTGGCACTGCCCCTACCCATGTGGGCTGGGATGCTGCTCATCTCATGCCATGGACGGCACAGCTCTGACCATCCCCGTCCTCAGTAGTCAGCCGGCGGCACTGATGACATTCCTTAATTACACTTTATTTTAGGCCACAGACTGGTTTTGCTTCACACCCCTGGTTTCTGTCACACCTCTAGCCTGCTTTGCCTTGGAATTGGCATTCTTGTTTTAGTGCACTGGCTCATATTTGGAGGTGGTTCCTAGTTTCTGCTTTCTGAAGTTCACTTTAAGCAGCAAACCGTTATTAGTTATTTCTGTGGGAAGCTATTAAAAAAAAAAAAACACCAACATGAATTCCATAAATCCTTGTCTATTTTACTAATTTACCGTGGATTATCTTTGATTTATCTTGGCATGTCAGCTTTCACTGACCTGAATTCCCTGTCCCCCATGCGTGTTCTGGGTCACCGTGGGCCTTTTGCTTTTCTTTGTGGGAAGAGTTACTTTCTCCTGCTTGGGGGGTCCAAGATTGGTTGATACTGTGTGGCTTTCTACATCACTGTTTAACAAATACACACACACACACACACACACACACACATTCCCAGCAACATTAACACAATAATATGTTTTGTACTTATATGTATTTAGTAGAATTGTCTACATCTGTCACCTTATTTGATCCTCATAATTCCCATGTGAGAGTAGAAAGTATTGTTATTCTAATTTTATCCATAAATAAAAATACCACAAAAAGGCTAGATGGCTTGGCCCTTGTCCTACAGGTAGTTAATCTTGAAGGCAGGAATAGACCTTTGTCTTTAGCTTCTATTTCATACCTCTTTCCAGTACATATAATCCCATAAGCCCTCACTCTGGTCCCTCCCTACATATGTCCATTTGGTGAATGGGGAACATGTGGGAAAGCCCAGTTATTAGACTTACGTTCCTTCTCTTTGAATACTTCTCCAACCTGATGGATCCATTCTTTGCAATAAAGAGTCCTCATGGCTGGTTAAAGTATAAACATCCCTAGAATGAACACGATATTATATCATCAAAGTCACTTACCCTAGAGTGATTAAGGTTAAGGATTCCTTTCCCAAGAGCATATCTTTCTAGAAGTGAAGAAAGCATCACTGACCTGGGTTGTACAAATGTGGGGTCCAAGATGTTTCTTCACAGGGCCATGAAGCTCTAACCTGCCATAAGCTGGTCACAGAGCTGAATGACTTGATCCCCCAGGAATATCACTGGCAAGAAAGGCTCCCCTTGAGACCCAGTGACAAGTGGAGGGAGCTAGATATCTCTTTGTGCTGGCTCTGGTCACACGTGATGGCCTCTCTTCACCACCCCCCTTATCTTGCAGACAAAATATACCCCTAACTCTTGGGAGGGCCAAGGTCTGTCTGATCATTAAAACTGGAATTTTAGCTTTGATATGAGGACACAGACCACCCTGACCTTTTGCCCAGGAAATGATGCTGTCCATCAGTCCTGTCTTAATTTTGTGTTGCTGACCAAATTGCTGCAGTAGCAAGAATCTTCCTTCAAGAGCAGTCTCAGCTCTCTCATCTGCTCTTCTACCAGCTGCTGTATCAGAGACTCTTAGGCTGTTAATTACACCTGGACCTCCTGGGAGGGCATGATCCTTACCCACAGATCATGGCTTTTACTTGTGCTTCTCCCTTCCCACCTCATCCCCTCCCGGCCATGGACTGCTAAAGATAGGGACCTCAAAGTGGCCCAGGCCAAATATTTTGTATAAAATGTCAACAGTTTCAACAAGTGAAGACCTTGTGGTAGAGAGATATGGTCATATACCCTGCTCTTAGTTTCCATTTGACTTTATAAAAAATGGGTGTACTACTTAGAATCTTCTGTAGCATCAATATTCTACATACATAGTTTCTGAAACTAAGTGGGTATACTCTAAGTGTTTACTCAGTGAATGAATGAATGAATGAATGAATGAACCTGAAGTCTAAAAATTCCAGCTCTTCAGTGCTCTGAAGACATCCTACCTCCATTGCCTTTCTCCTCTGCCTCGGCACACTCACTGCCAAAATGTTTCTCCAGTGTGCCCCTCAACCAGCCTCTGAGATCTTCCTGTGCCCGTTCAGTACCTGGAAGGGGGTCTAATCTGGAGGTTCAGGACAGACTCTTCAGTCTTCTTCCACTTAGCTTGTCCTTGGCAATGGGACGGAGTTTAGGCCCTGGTCAAAAGGCCAGCTGTCAGGGCTTCAGCCACAGCCAAGGGCCCAGGAGAGAGAAGTGAGGAGGGTTATTACAGGGGCTCAGAAGACTGTAATTTGACCCAACCTTGTGTTGATCCTGGGAGATGGCACAGATAAGGAAATAACCAGGAACCTGTGGAAATAAGACTCCCAAAGGTTTACCAGGTATGATTGGAAGAAAAGCCTAAGCTTTTCTAGAATAGAACCCTGTGTTCCTCACAGACCTAGAAATAGAGTTGAAGCCAATGAGAGTGATCGCTGGTGCCGTTTTAATCTACTCTCTCAGCTTCTGCCTCATTAGTCTCTAGCACTGACCACACATTAATTCTTCTAAAATGTTTTCCTCCTTGTCTGTGATTCAACCTGCATCCATGCTCATGATGAATCTCACAGCTCAGCCTCGCCCACCTGCCTGTGCACCTTCTGCCAGATTACCTGGTCTTACCCTGAGGCCTTTCTGCAATTCTGATTCACATCCAAGTGTAGGCCTAAGTGCTCATGAAGCTGTAGCTAATCAGGGCACTGGCAATCCAGTTGAGGAATGAATTATTTAGGGAGGGCTGAGCTGCTGTAACAGGATCCCGCAAAATTGCAGTGGCTCCAGAAATACAGAAGTTTATTTCTCTGCATGTTCCATGTCAGTGGCCAACTCTCTTTATTATTTAAGGGCCCAGGCTGGTGGTGATTCTGCCATCTTCAACACCTGATTCCCAAGGCCACTTGCTCCTTGCCTTTCCCCACCCTAGGTATGTATCACCTGGTCTTGAGCCTTTACAGCCTATTAGTGGCCTACATCACTTCCACTCACATTCCACTGTCTATCAGTTACATGACCACATCTAAGGATCTATGAAGGAGCCTGGGAAATGGAGCCCAGTTACCTACAACAAGAGGAGCTGGGTCTGGTGAACAGCTCACAATTTCTGCCCTAAGGAAGGAGAACACACATATGAAACTGCAGGTCATATATCTGAAACATGAACCTAGGGAAGAATAACACCAGTTCTGAGTAGCAGCAAGCTGTGAAGATCAGTTTCCAAAGACTGTATGAATGAATGTATTTTGCTCTGATTATGGTGGTGAGGGACAGAGTGAGCAGAAGAGAGTTGAGGTGTGGGTAAATGCACCTGTCTCATGTATCCGTTTGTTTAATTAATTCTTCGGGTATGCCAACCATAGGAATAAGCAAGTTGGAGCCTGAACGCAAATGAGCTTAGCTGGACGACAAGGCCCATGTTAGGGGAACAACATGCAGAAGAAGCTTGTGAGGCTGATGGAGTAGGGAGAAGAGATAAAAGGTCAAAGCCCTGCTGTGGAAACCAGAAGTTATATGGCAGGCAAGAGGAAGGTTCTTTCTGATTGACCTGGCAGCTGTATGTAGAAAATAGGAGACAGAGATCAGAGGAATCGAGACAGGATGGAAGGCATTACCAAAAACTGAGAGATGAGGTGTAGTGAGTCTTGGATTAAGAGTGAAACTAAAGAAATAAAGAGGAAGGTATTGATAACAAAGAAAATGAGCAGGCCATGGGGACTGATTGGACATGGGAGGCAGAGAAGAATGAATTTCTGAGCCTGGAGAACCTCGTACCACTGATGGAGGGAGACCTGGGAGAGGAGGATGCTGAAAGCAGTGCCTGCGTATTAACTCTGCATACCTAAGTAGAGCCATCCCCTGGGTAACTGGAGATGGAAAACTCGAGGGAGGATGAGAAATTAGGGTTAGAAGCCCGAGGCCTGGGAGAGATGTGCATGTGAGCGATGCTGGAAGGTGTCCAGTGCCTCAAGAACAGGTGTAGAGACAGGGAATGGATGACTCAGGAGCCAGCCGGTGTCCTACACACATCAGTGAATATTTTTGTGTCTGTTGAGACACTACTAAGATGATTTTGCTCAAATGGAGTCCTGCCCCCAGGAGACCAGCAAGAAGCATAAGAAGCAGTCACATGTTCCATTTTTATTGTCCCTTTTCTGTGTGGACACAAATGTTTTTGTAATTGAACGTCCTCATTTTTCTAAATTCCGCTAGAAAGGTTCAAGGGAGATAAGGCGTGGGGAGGTGAAGTCATTTGCTTTTAGTTGCACGAGTTAATGGCTCTGGTAGTAATATAACTCAAGACCGTATCCATTAGGACACTGTTCCCCAAGTCTGAGAATCAATAATCTATGGTTTCATTAAAGCAAAAGCATGGTGCTTTAAGACAAAAGCATGTCACAGTGTTTCCTGGGCCCATAAAAGTTACTTTCGTATTGAAATTTTATCCCTGTTGTTCAGAGTCACACTTTGTATGTATTATTGAGTGCTGGAATCCTGAAAGCTAGCCCTAAGGAACCTCCCACGCAGCTGGATTTGGCTATTTTAGTCTCTGGTCAGACCTCCATTCATTTCATCTCTGAATCTAATAATCTAATCTAATAAAATTATAAAAAATTCTAAACTGCTCAGCACTTAATCAGCTTAGTCCAAGAGAATGAAATCAAAGCCCTAGGTGTGCACACTTCATCGCTCAGATGAAATCTCACCCTGGGAGACAATCTTATTATTTGGTTACTTATTTTTTGGGAGGCTGGAAGGTTGGGAGGGGATTGCATGAATTGCAAAAGATACGCCAAGACCCTAACACATGGAGACAGCTCTGTGGCTTTACTGGTGAAGCAGAATCTGAAGAGTAGGGGTTCGGGCTATAGACAGGAGATCCGATCCACAGGCCATCACTTACTAGTTATGTGACATGAAAGTTCCGGAACTTCAAATTCACCGTGCATTGAATTGTATTACTGGAACTAACATGGTAGCGTTACTTAAGAATTCATTGAGATTTTATGTATATATAAAGCTTTTTAGCGTATGTATATACACATATTTATGCATATATATTCTAGCAGTGTATATGTGTATATACATATATATGTATCTCCTACTGTGTGTGTGTGTCCTAGCACTTGCACAAGAATGCAAGTTGTCATTATTATAATTACTAGTTATTATATTTTTAAAAATATTTTTTATTAAAAAACATATAGCAGTGGGCTCAGAGAATGGGGGAGAGGCTGCAGAACAATGTTGAGTAAATTCGTTCTGCCTGCATCACGACAGACTTCAGGAAGCCAGAAAGAGATCAGTGCCAGGTTATTATGTTCCCCTCCTAGAAAAGGCAATTGAAAGAACATAGCTCTGGTGATGGTTCTGAAAGGTAAAATTCACTGAGTGTGGTCCCGAGAAGACTTCTGGGGACCTCCCACTTCATGCCTTATTCCAAGTGTGGAGTAGAATATGTCTCCTTGGACTGGGCTAGAAAGAACCCAATATTGTGAGCATCCCAGAGAGTTTTGGGGGATACTTTTCTCTAGTGACTGGCCTTCTTTGGCTCTCTGTGGTGTGGAGAAACAAAAATTTTTTAGCTTCAGTCCTGGGACAGGCTATGATTCTATTTTGACAAAAATTCAATTTCTCAACTGAATTTTCTGCAAATGAGAGATCTGTTAATAATCAGAGGCTCCCTCAGGAAGTTTAAATTCATTTATTCATTGAACATTTATTGATGCCCTGATCCGTGCCAGGCACTGGAAATGCAGACACATAGTCCTTCTGGGCTCATGGGATCCGGGGGAGCTGCCAGGACACAGGTGGACATGCTCAGCACTGCAGTAAATGCTGTGGTGAGGGGAGCCTCAGCTCTAATTAAAGTCTGCAAGTGGATTGCCCAGCCAGTCCCAAAGGCTGGGGAATATTGATGACTGGCATGTTACTGTTCATTAGAAGAAGTCCCTTAAAATCATCTTATCCCTCACAAAATTTCTTTATGCCTCTGAATCCTATTGTAGGATTTTGGCCCAGGAACTATTTTAAACTTTTAACAGTGGATCCTGTTGTGACTAAGCACTACCAAAGTAACAACTAGTATCATGAGGATATTTATAAAAGTGTTTTGTCCTTTCCAAAGGGAGAACTATTTAGCATTGCAAAAAGAGGTGGTAGTGGTACTGAGTACTCTTCTCTGTGCTTCTAGAAATCATAGAAAGTTTTCACTATATCTGCATGCATTCCTGACAATATATAGCTTCTGAAATTTAGCTCCTCATTCCCAGTGCCCTCTTGTCCCAGTGCATAATAATGATTCTGAAGTCCATGAGTCAGGTATTCTTAAGGCTGCTATCTATGTGAAAGGGACTCTTGAGTTGTGCAGTGCACAACTTGCTCAACTGAATATGACAGCCCTTAATTCAGGTAGTTTCAAATCACAAAGGGGAGACTTCTTGTTCCTCCTTTAACATGGGTCAGGATTGATTATAAATATTGCTGAAATGAGAATACATTTGAGTATCTTTCCAAATACATGCAACCTCTTACTACCTTTTCTCTCATTATCTGTGATTCATATATGAAGAGCCAGGTCATTTGGACTTGCATCCATGTTCTATCTCTGGGACCTTGGGCAAATTATTTCACCATTATGAGCTTCATCTGTAAAATGGGATAATAATGACTAACACTTAATGAGATTTCACCGTATCTCAGACACCATTCCAACTGCTTTATATGCATTATCTAATTTAATGCAAACACCTCAGTGAGGTGTGGTTGTAATCACTTTCTCTACAGAAGAGGTGACCAAAGCTCAAACCTTGGGATCAAGATTTACCCGAGGTCACTCAGCAATTAAGTGCAGGGGTCAGGACTTGAACCCAGATCTGTCTGGCTCAGATGCCCATGCATTTCACTATGCCATGAAATAGTCACATGGATTGGTGTATTACAGTCCCCATACAAAATAGATTTTTCACTTAAGTTAGCAGATTGTCTTTCTGTCTTATCATTATTTCAAGGCAGACTTTGTTGATGCTCGGATTTGCCTTGGGGGCTCTGGATCAGTGACCAGGTAGCAACAGCTCCTCCTAATACTACCTTTGACTTAACACACTCTGTAGGATTCAATAGCTCTACTAGAAATTTTAGATCCCACTTTGTGTTAATGCTAATAAATAATTTATTTCTCCTCAATTCTTCAAGTGAGATTTGAATCTACTTGATATTTTCTCTGTACTAGTTGACACAGCCAACAATGAATTCTATGAACCTAAAATGCTATACCTCTGTCTGAATAATTAATATATTCTAACAACAGCAATTACTGGACCTTTTGGCTACCCACTTTGATTGTGTTCATCCAGTTGGACAGAACACCAGTTGTAGCAACTTGAGGTTTCCTAAATGAGGGCTTAAAATAATCTCATCAGTTGTCTGGGCTGCTTTCCCATGAAGAACAGGTGTTGTAAAGTAATTGAGTCCCTGACGTTGTCCCTGGAATAAAAGAGGAGGAGACAAGTGAGCTTGGGTCTCCATACAGATGACCAGAGAGCCTCATGTAGGACGCTGAGTGCTCCAAGACTGAACTCAGAGTCCAGGGCTCCAAGTTCAAGGCCTTTCCCCAGGCCAAGTCCAGCACACTGTGTTGACCAAATCATCTTAGGGTTTGTTTCTCATTTTCCTTTTTTTTTCTTTAATTTTTTGAGTAATTTTTTCTGATTATAAAGGTAATACGTATTTGTTATGCAAAGTTTTGAAAAATAAAAGCACAAAAAGAAACAGAGACTCATAATGCCAATCTCTAAATATAACTGCTATTAACATTTTGGTATATTTTCCAGTAGATACAGATGTAGATATAGATATAGATACATAGTTTTAACTTTAGCACTTTCTTTTGCTGCTATAACAAATTATCACAAACTTAGTGTCTTACAATCAGACACATTTATGATCCTATAAATCAGAAGGTGTAAGTGTTACTGGGCTAAAATCAAGAAGTTGGCAGGGTATTCTTTTTGGAGACTCTAGGGAAGAATCCATTTCTTTGCTCATTCAGGTTGTTAGCAGAATTCAGTTCTTTGTGGTTGTAAAATGTAAGGTTCTCATTTCTTGCTGGCTATACATCAAGGGCTATTCCCAAATTCTAGGGCTACTCACATTTCTTGGCTTGTGGCCCCCATCCCCATCTTCAAAGCCAGCAACGGTTGATCAAATCCTTCTTACATGGCATCTCTCTGACTGCAGCTGGGAATGTTTCTTCATTTCAGGGACTCATGTGATTAGATTGAGCTCATCTGTTTAATCCAGGCTATGCTCCCCATTTCAAGGTCTATAACCTTAATCACTTCTGCAAAGTCCCTTTTACCATGTAAGGTAACCTAGCCAGAATTGGAATGTGTGCATCTTTGAGGGCCATTTTTCTGACTACCAAAATAACTTTGGGAACATCCATTTATTGAAGGATTCTCAGATTTCAGCGTGTATAAGATTCACCTGCGTGACAGAAGGTTTGAGTTGGGGCCCAGGAATCTTTATTTACGCAAGCTCCTCCTATGATTCTGGAACAGTGATCCATGAATCACACTTAAGGAAGCTCAGTCATGACATCAGCATCCTTCTAGCATATATATTTTAATGAATGCATAGCATACATATATCATTTTCTTTTTTTATAAGCAAGTCTTTCATAATTCTATTGGTTATTATTTATTTGTACCATCCGCAATTATTTCCTTATCACACCTTCCTTTAAATGCAAAAAACTTTCACATTTATGAGCAATTCTATGCCTGGGTGTGTAGTGTTTTGTTTTTGTGGTGGAGGTGCTTGTTTTTGTTCATTTATTGGAACGCTGAGAAGCCCTGGGCCTCTATCCTTCCAAACGTTAAGAAGAGGCTGACAACATTATTGATCATCTGCCTGTCGCAGCGGCTGGCCACAGTCAGTTCCTACAGTGTTTGACCATTGCATTTCTGTCGCTGGAAGCTGTTCTGCTTGCTGTGGATAGCACAGGATGCATTTTGCAAAGTTCATAACTCATCCACACCTCCTGGGTTCAGTGTTTCCACCTGAACTGGAAAATTCTGATGTGCAAGTTCATTTGCTCTTAAAATGTTTTTGTTTCTAAGAAAAAGGTTTCAGGAAAGCCTTTATTAATGGCTTCCAGAGCTATCAAAGAGGTGGATTAATGACTTAAATAGAAAGGAATAGTGGCACAAACATCTTCCTTAAATTACTTAGCTTTAAAACTGGAAAAGAATTGGGCAAAAAAAAAAAGGGTTTCCATTTTCTTATAGTTGAGGTTTGGAAAATAATTATAAACTACGCAAGAGATATAATCTGACCATCCATACATGTTCAGGAACCTCAAAATTTGATAGACTCCATTACTTGCCTTTCTTAAGAAAGCATTTACATACCTTGAGAAAAGATCTTGGCACTTCCATCACAAAGAATTGTTGTTTGTTTAATTTTTTTTTTCTGTCTTAGAAAGAACTTGGTTATGTTGAAGTCTTCGAAATTTAAAGTACAAGAGGTTTTATTTTTTCCCTAAGTCAAAATCTTTGTAATGCAACATTGTGTGCTTTCTTCATTCTGCTACAGATTAAGATTTTCTTTCTTTTTTTTTAGATTTTATTTATTTATTTGAAAGAAAGAAGGGGGGAGGGGCAGAGGGGGAGGGAGAAGCAGGCTCCCCACTAAGCGCAGAGCCTGACATGACTGACAAAAGGCTCCATCCCAGGACCCCAAGATCATGACCTGAGCTGAAGTCAGAGGCTTAACCAACTGAGCCACCCAGGTGCCCCAAGATTTTATTTCCTAAAACAAGAATTGATAGCATTAAAAGAAACATAGTCCAGACAATTTACATTTTATTAAGCAACAAATCTGTTTATAGGTACAGCAGTAGGCTACTGTGAAATTAGTGACTAGGCCTAATGGGGCTCAAGAATGACCGTAAGCCCAGAGGGACGGACACTACAGAAGACGAAAAGACAATTCTACTTTCTAAGCTGTTTTTGAAAAGAAGGTCCTGGAAACGAATTGTTTAGTGTCTAAAGGAAACTGTTACTTTTTCCTTTCTTTTTCTATAAATAAATTATTCCAGAGCCATATTTGCCCAAATATGAGGAGATTCTAAGTGTGTATATTTGCATGTGTGGGTTTTGGTGAAATAAACAAGAAGAATCCTATTGTGGAAGAACTTTCTCTGGCAGATGAGGGGCTGATGTCTTTTGAACACATTTTATTTTATTTAAATTAAATTAAATTTGATTTAATTTTAATTGGGATATAACTAACCTATAACACTGCATAACTTTAAGGTGTACAGCACATTGATTTGATACATATTGCAATATGATTATTACCCAGTGTTAGCTAACACCTCTATCATACCACATACTTACCATTTGCTTTTCTGTGGTGACAATATTTAAGACCTAAATCTTAACAGCTTTGAAGTGTATAATACAGTATTGTTAACTATAATTACCATGCTGTGTATTTGATCTAGAACTTACTCATTTTCTAGTTGCAAGTTGATATCCTTTGACCAGCACCTCCCCAGTTCCCCCATCCCCTATAATCCCTGGTAACCAGCATTCTGCTTGCTGTTTCTATGAGTTCTGCCTTTTTAGATTCCACATGTAAGTGAGATCCTACAATATTTGCCTTTCTCTAACTTCTTTCACTTAAGATAATGTCCTCGAGGGCCATCCATGTTGTTGCAAATGGCAGGATTTTTTTCTTTGTCATGACTGAATAATAGTCCAGTGTATGTGTCTGTGTATACATACATATCACATTTGCTTTATCCATTCATCCAGTGATGGACATTTAGGTTATTTCCATATAAGCTCTTTAAAATGTTTTAAAAACATTCTGGAGTTTCATAGTAAATACTTTAACCTTACTTCTGCTCTTTAGAGACACTAAATGTAAAGGTAGAGGTTCTAGAAATTAGAGAGAGATGGGGAGAAAAGAAATTCTAAAAAGGTCCAAGTAAAATAAAATAGATCAGTCATAACAACTCCAAGTGTTGGAGAATATATGGGGCTGCAGGAACTCTTATTGCTGGTGAGAATATAAAATGGTATAGCAGCTTTAGAAAACAGTTTGGCAGTATCTTAGAAAGTTGGACGTACACTTATTGTATGACCCTGGAATACCACTCCTAGGTATTTACTTAAGAGAAATGAAAACATGTCAAAAGACTTGTACACGAATAGTCATAGCAGCTTTATTCATAATAGTAAAAAGTTAGAAACAACCCCAGATGTTCATTAGTAGGTGAATGGATTTTTAAAAAAATGTGTCCTATTAATGCAGTGGGATACTGCTTAGCAAAAGAAAGGAATGTACTACCCATATACACAAAAAATAGGTGGATATCAAAATTTTCTATTGACCAGAAATATTACTGCATATGGTATGTTTCATTTAAATAAGACTCTAGGAAAGGCAAATCTAATCTTCAGTAGATGCAATAGTGGTTGTCTGAGGCTGAAGGTGGAGATAGGATTGACGGGGAAGGGGCACAAGGGAGCCGATTTGGAAAATTTCCACATCTTGATTCAGATGACTCACGTTTATCAAAACTCACTAAACTGGGGTGCCTGGGTGGCTCAGTCATTAAGCATCTGCCTTCGGCTCAGGTCTTGATCTCAGGGTCCTGGGATAGAGCCCCTCATCGGGCTCCCTGCTCCACGGGAAGCCTGCTTCTCCCTTTCCCACTCCCCCTGCTTGTGTTTCCTCTCTTGCTGTCTCTCTCTGTCAAATAAATAAATAAAATCTTAAAGAAAAAAGCCTCACTGAACTGATAGAATGTGTCTATTTTATTGTATGTAAATCGTGCCATAGTCAAATTGATTTTTAAAACATAGTTCCAGGAATTAAGAAAATGATGATAGGTGCAGTTCAGAACCACTTCACTACATTGCACATAATTATGGCAAGAAGTGAAAATACTTCAGACTGGTTTTACCAAGTGCTAATGCAAGGCTAATTGCTCTGTCATCTGTGAGTGAGTTGTTAGACACCCAAAATCCCTGAAAGGGAATTCCTATCATTTTTCAGGTGACTCTCTCTCTTTCTCTCTCTCTCTCTCTCTCTCTCTCACACACACACACACACAGATGTTCAAGAGAGAAAATGAAAGTGAGAAACACCTTGTCCTTATTTCTAGATTTTAGTTCAACAGTTTCATTAAGTCATCATCAGTCGGTTTTGCCAGGTACAGAGTGTTTGAAGAAGAATACATGGGTCTCACCTGTCAAGGACAAACAGTCTGGCAAAAGCCTCAGCAATCTTAACAAGGACTCAGCACAGTGAGATTGGTTAACTATAATGACAGCAATCATAACAATCGCTTATTGAGTGTTTTCCTGTGGCAAGCACTTTAACATATTATCTCATTTAATCTTCCTAGCATGGGTGAAGCTTTGCAACATGGGTGCTGTTAGCTCCCTCTTTTATAGAAGACACAACAGAGGCTCAGGGATGTTAAGTAACTTACCCACGATTATATGGTTAATGAGTAGTAAATGGCAGAGTTGACATCTCATAACCATTGTGTTGTAGGCCAACAGTAGAATATGTGGAATATTAATAAAGGGCATTTATTTGACTTCAAGTATTCAAAAACCATTACCGTTTGTCCAGCCTTGATCAGAACCTCCCCCCCACCGCCCCCGCCAAATTCCAGGCCTGCCGGAGAAACTCCAGTTTCTTCCCAAATAGGTACTATTGTTACCTTCATCCAGATTCTCTTAAAGATTGTCTTTCTGAACAACAGGCTGGGCTCTCTCTGATTCCTCATGCTGACATTCTTCCACCAGGGGAGCATGCAGAGCTGAATAATGTTCTTGGATTTGTGTCTCTCATTTTGTCACTGATTAGTCCTAACTCTTCCTGGCAAGAGTCCTACCAGGCTATTTCAGGAAACAAAAATTCATTACATACATCCGTATTGATTTTCCCTCTCCTTTGCTTATTACTGAAATGCTTTTCCTTCTCTCTCTTGAAGAAGCAGCATTGCAATTACTGGAAGCTCTGCTCTCCCCAGCAGCCCGCCCCCAGGACCAGAGGGCCTTGATGATGCTCTCAGGAGGTAGGGACAGGGAAACCAGAGCAGCATGTCCCTACTCTCCTCCAGGAGTGAGCTTGTTGATGGCCTCATTCGAACATGGTTCCTGGATGTGCAACTTGGTAGTATCTCATTAGATAATCACCGGAACTATTTGTAGTGATCATCTGAGTTTACTAGTTTCCTTGAGTTAACTTCCCCAGTAATTTTGGTTGTAAATGCTGCAGTACTGAGTATCTCAGGAAAGCCACTCAGCTTTGGTGGAGTCAAAAGAAGAGAAACTAATTTTTATTGAGTGAATTAAAATATTACTGGAAATATTCTTATTGAGTTCCTACCATGTGCTAGGTTCTGGGGACCTGTGTGAGCAAGATGCAGGATTTTGATCTCATGGGTTTTATAGTCTGGTGAGAGATATAAACAACAATAGTAACAATAGTAATAATGAAGTCAAAACACAGAATAATAATTACAAGTTGCAATAAAAGCAGTGTTAGGACAATAGATGGCTGAGAGAAAAAAATAGCTAGGGACTGTTTTAGATACTTTCCCATGCAATATCACTCATCTACCAAAACACCCATGAAGCAGATATTCTCCCTGATCTGGATCTTACATTAAATAGTCTGTTCCAGGTGACAGTGGGAGTGGGATGCAAGGCCAGGTCTGTCTGACTCGAAGGCCTGCATTCTTTCCACTGGGCTGTGTTCTAAGGCAGAGGAGACCCCCTTCCGTCTCCCTCTACTCCTTGTCACTGCGGAATGTGGTTTAGTTTTTAGGCAACTGTTGGCTCTTGATGCAGTTCTGCTCTCTTGCCTGTAAGGTCCCTGTCTGTCAGAAGAAAAGAGAAACCCAAGTCCTCCCAAGGAATAAATGGTGGTCTAGATATAATTTGCTCCCTGGGGAAGCCCTCAGACTGTTTGTTAGTGATCCAGGCCAGGCCAGCTCTTGGTTTCCAGTGGATGAGTTCTACACTGGAATACCTAATACCTAGATGATCTCTCTGCTCTGGGACTGCTGTTCTAGACCCCAAGGCATGTGTACTCCGGGCTTTTGCATAGCCTATTTTTCTCTCTGCCAAGTGCCTCATAGTTACTTACATTTCTGCTTGGGGCTCTCCATCGAGTCAATGCCATCTGTCCCTTCCCTCAGGTGGCGGTGTGCATGAGGCATCACCCCTGGGAGAGCACAGTTGGGGACCTAGAAGCCCTAGTTTTCCATGATGTCAGGGATTGGGGGTGTGGTGGAGGGGTGGGGGCATGGTCGAGCCCTTGGCTGCCGTCTGCCAGGTGCACATCCTCTTGTCTGGCTTTTGGTGATTTGACTTATTTCCCATCAGCATCCCCTGAGATGCTCATCATCTCTCATGCGCTCTTGGCCAACAGGTTCTCACAGGTCATTTGGCTATTACTATTATCGTATTTATTATATTTAGACATACATATTATAGGAATGTATACATTACACACATATATCCAGATTATTTGACTTATAACAATAATAATAAGTATTATTATTTTGGAGCTGTGGAAGAGAAATAGGGACTCATAGACCCATTGCCTGCCTAATCCCTGGTTTTAGGACCCTCTTCCCCATTCTTTGCCTAGCTAACTCTTGCTCATTCTTCAGGCTTCAGCTGAAATGTTATGTCTCCCTCAATCTAAATTAGCTGGTTCCCCCTCTGAGAACTGTGTACATTCCTTTCATAGTGTTTACTAGTCTAAACACACACACACACACATATGTATATATATGTAATATACATACACATGTATCATCCTCTGTTTAAGGTCTTTCTGATCCTACACCTCCATCCACCCCACTCCATCATAAACCCCATAAAGGTCAGGATTTTTCATCTGTTTCGTTTGCTTCTGAATTCTTAGCATCTTGCCAAATGCTTGATACTTACAAGTCACACACACAAAAATATAGAAAAAGGAAAAAACTTGAGGTCCTGGGCTTGCCCAGATCCCATGGTTAGTTAGTAGGGCAACGACACTGGAACCCACACCTCTGGTGGCCCATAACAGGGCTCTTTCCAATACGGCAGGGTGAGTGGGGTTGCCTTTGACAAGGTGTTAAAAATCCAGCTAATTCCATTCAGATTCTAAAGCCCTGTTTTTATTTAAGAAATGACAGAGTGTAAGATAGTGGTGTGAAAGGGGGTGCCCAGTGAAAAATGGCTTTACCCTGGATTGCTTGGATTCACACTCCTGCCTCACAGTGCTCCCAAGAAGTCCTTGATGTGGGAACAGTCTTGTTCATGTCAGGGAGTGAAAAGTAACATAAAGGAAAGGCAAAGATGCTCTCCTTTGACCTTGCGGAGAAACCTGGCTCTGTCTGTACCCGTGCACAAGGGCTCTGAGAGTCTCTCTGGAGGAGGGCCAACGTCAGAGGCACAGGGGCAGGGCTGATTTCAGCTTAGAGGTCTGCCTGAGTCTCTGATTCCAGTGCAGAGGTCTGCCCGAGTCTCTGATTGTGGAAGTTATTGCCTGGAGGGCTGCTTGACCCAGTGAAATGTGGAGGCTGTGGTGAAAGTGGGGAAAGCATCCCTGGTAAGAGTGTGATCTCTGGCCCATTGTCTGTGTTTATCATCCTGGCGGTGGTATGGTTCTTTCCCTGGGGTTTGGTGGAGACGTGGTATGGACATCTAGATGGGTTGGAAGGGCAGAAAGTCACATTTTATTTTCACTAAATGCGGCTTGTTTCCTCTTCCAAGTTTGATTCTGGCTGTGAGTGGATTTGTCGCCAGCTTCTGAATAAGGCAAACGAGAGCAGAGTTGTTACGGTGAGGGTGATTTTCTTGATGCTAGCTTGGGTTGTGTAGCTTGTATCTGATTCAGTCCATTGCAGGCTGTGGAGCTTGAGTGTCCTGGTGCTGAATTTAGGCCTGGAGTGAATCAATTAAATAAGACCAAGAGGAAGATGAGCTACCAAGGCATCTGAACTTTATCAGGCCATGCAGTTGACCTTCAACTCAACATTCATTTCTCTTGCCCTGCTGATGTTACTGCTGTGCATCCAGCATGGCCACAATGACATTGAGAATGCGAGGTCTAATGTTTCATCCGTTACCACTCTCACCAAACAGCTGTAGGTCTCTCTCAAGTTTTAACTGCTGACGTTGCTGTTAACTCTTTATTAGATTTTACAGCTAACTCCTAATTATTTAATGTGTCCATAAAGATTAGGTTCTGCTGTAACAGAGTGGCTCAAATTATTTCACGTAAAAGAAGCCTGGAAGAAAGTAGTTGAGGGTTTGTATGGCAGCTTGGTAAAGCCATTAGAAAGTCAGTCTCTTCTCACTTCAGCACACGGTTTTCATCACCAAGGAGAAGAATGCTGAAGCTCTAGCCATCACGTCTGTATCCCAGTCAGCGGGAAGGAAGGAGGGGAAGGACAAAGGGCTCTTTCCCCAGCAGTGCCCGCTAACTTTACATCTCCTTACACAGCCCTGTTGGAGGCTCCACACGATATTGCGGATGCTGTGTCAGCAACCAGGACTTTGTCGCCTGCTACAGCTAACCGCAGCGCAGGCCGGGAAGTGCCTTCAGCTGTGTGCGTTGCTGGGCCAAGTAAGATCGGGGTCCTTTTACTCAGGAAAAGAGGAGAGTGGAGGCAAGTGATAGTTTCTGCCACGTGCCGTTTGCATTTCCTGGGGCTCTTTGTTTTTTATCTTTTTAATATTGGGACTTTTCAAGGAGAAAAGGAATAGAACTGAAAGTCACACTAATCCATTTTGTTACTTGCTGTCAGATTTGATTTCAAAAAAATGCTGGAGAAGAGGTCAGAATCTCCATCTCTGTCTGCACTAGAGGGTAGACTTTTCCATATATTCCTGTTATATGGGTTCCTCCCCCCACCATGTGTGGAGGGGGTAGATGCCAAATTTGACTGTGGCAGGTGGACACATAGCTCTAGAACTGGAGGGAGAGGTAAGGGTTGAATACACAGATCTGGGGGTCCCTGGCGTCAGATGAGGCTGGAAGCCCTAGGAAGCAACAGGTGAATATGAAAAACAAGGAGCAGGGGCCCTAAGGAGGGTTCCCCAAACCGGGGCAACCTCAACATATATTCCTCTTGATTGTTTACCTCCCATTTTTGCAACGTCTCCAGCCATCCATCCTCATTGGAGAGTTTCTATGAAGGTCATGGGGGATAAGTCTGTAACATGCTTGAACTCTCCAGAAATTAGGCATTCAGCCAGCACAAAGGCTTGGTAAGAACTTCTGGCCAAACTTCAGGAAGTTCTCAGAGAACACATGTTATTTTCCTTGAAAGGCCAGCTTCTTCCATGAGTGATTTCATCGCTAATCCCCCAGGCTCATACATCAGCAGGTTTACTTGATAGGGTCCTGAAGGAGGAGGACATTTTTGATTTTCAAGTGAAAGGAGCTAAGAACAATGAGTTTTACTTTGGTAAAAACCAAGATTCTAACATACACGTAAGATAAACGATGGAAGCTTTTCTCAGCACTCCTGCCCTGAAACCCTTTCCTCCACTCCACCGAATCTGCTATGATCTTGCATGAATGGAGGTCACTGGTGGCAGAGCACCCTTTTAAATAATCCGCAGTGACTCCCAGTTTCTCCGGAGTCCTCCTCCCTGCTCCCACCCGTGCTCCACGTCTGCCTGCACTAGAGTACCAACTTACAGCTTGTCTGCTTCGATGTGTTTCTTCCATTGGGCTGTAAACTCTTGGAAAAGAAGAACCGATTTTATTTAAATTTGACAGCCTCAGCGTCTATCATAGTGCCTGGCATTTATCTGGTCCTCATTAAATATTTTTGAATGGATGAATGAATGAATAAAGAACTCCAAGTCAAACTGCTGCTGTAGAAACTGAAAACACTTCTATTAACAGGCCGAGATTGGCTGGCATGGACTGAGTTGACATGACATTGTATTTTATTGGTTTGACCTCTGACACACTCATGTTGCACAGAATGCCAGGTGTGGGTCCTGAAATTTGGTCACGACAAAGGAGAATGGAGGGGAGAAAGAAGAGGGAGGAGGAGGCTCAGAAAGAGAACGAGGAGGAGGAAAAGGAGGAGAAGGAAAAGCTATGGTTTCCTAAATTCTGTACTTACGGAAACATAAGGATGAACTTCATCTCTTGTTGTGTTTTACAAGGCTCATAGTAGTACCAAAAAGGAAAAACCTAAAGGAATGAAACTAACAACCAAGTGGTTTGAGGAGGAAAGGCTAAATAAAATGTATGTCTTTCTTGGAGGAAAAATGAGAATCCTTTTGTCAACGGTTAACCAATGTGATCTTTAAGGTGGTAAGAAGAGGCAGCGAGTTGCTGAATTTGACTGACTCCGCAACCCCTGGCCAACCTAATCCCATCTCTTATGTTCACCTCCTATGAAACTCTCTCCTTCGATCTTCGTTAAAGAATTCTTGCCAAGCAGATCAGCCTCGTCAGCACCGAGCCTCGTCCTCAGTTATAATCTCAGCCATCTGTGCTATTTTAGCAATCCTCAGGTCGTTTCTGTGGAATCCTTTCATGACCTTCCCTTGGGTGGTGCCTTTCTTCAGGCCATTATTACAGGTTCTTGCTTCAGACATTAGTGGCATATGCTTTACCTCAGGTCTTAGTCCTTAGTGAGATAAAATGTTGGGTCTTGTAAGTGCTGAGGACGGAGGGTGTGATTGAGTGCTTTATGGCTGCCTCTGACTCCCCGAGGATCTTTCCACAGCAGTGAGTTTGCTGGCCACAATGTGGGAAGCAGTGCCCAGGCCTCCTTCTCATCTTCGATTTGGCCATTTGATTACAGGAGCCTGGTGAGCTCTGTGGAGTCTGAGAGAGAGGGTCCTTACTTAGCCCTGTCACAAATGCAGATCATTCTGACCAGAAATGGACTAAGAACTAACTGGGGTTAGTCAGTGCCCGGTACCTTGGAACAGTATTTGTCATGGTAGTTTGGGGACCTGTGGCATCAGCAGAACCAGGCATAATTATTAAAGTTTCCATTTCCTGAGCTTAACCTCAAACCTAATCAGAACCTCTGGAGGAGGCACGTCTAGAATTTTCATAAAGGAGAGGATTGGGGTCAGCAGTCTGTTTGGTAAAGGGGCTATGAGTCTTGTCTTGAAACTGTTTCAGTAGTAAATACAGTTTGACTTAGAGTCTAGGTAGCTGAATAAAAGCCCAAACTGAAAACAAGCAAATGTCCATCAACAGGTGAATGGATAAACAAATTGTGGTATATCTTTACAATGGACAATGATTCAGCAATAAAAGGGAATAAACTAGTAATACAGGCAACCATAAGGATAAATTTCACAGCCACTGTGCTGAGCAGAAAGAAGCCAGACACAAAAGAATACACACTGCTCGACTGTATTCATAAAAAACTCTAGTAAAGACAACCTAGCCTAGTGACAGGAAAGAGATCAGAGCTTGCTCATGACTGGGAGGTGGGGTGGGGATTGACTGGGGGAGGGAAGAGAGGAATTTTGGGAGTGATGGAAATGTTTGTTTAGAAATCATTGTGGTTGTGGCTACATACGCTTATGAAATCGTCAAAATGTATCAAAGCTTGCACTTAAAATGGGTGCATTTTATTGTATATAAATGATAGCTCAACAAAATTGATTTTTACACAGAGCAACGGTTTCTAAAGATTCACACTTTACAGATGAATGATGAAATTTCAGTTGTTCATATCATATTGATGTATATTACTGTCTTTATAAAATTTGGGGTGGCTTATGGTGCTCATGGGGATTATTGGGTGTGGGCTAAATCTCTCTGGACACTTCTTGGTAGCCCTACTGCTCTTTGGGGATGAAGCCAAGGGTTCTCTACTTGAACATGCCCCCAGGTGATCCTTACGCTCTCTGCAGTTGAGCCCTTCTGCTAATGTTTCTCAGTGCCCTGAAGATTGTTGAGCTGTCTTTGAATGATAGCTGACTTGCTGATGTTGGCCAGACTCAGTGAGTTTGGTGCCTGAAAAAACTGTTATTACTTTATTAAGTTCATAAACTTCAGTGTTAGTTACAAGGCCTCACTGACAAATGGCTGCAATATATCTGGCTCATTTTCATACAGTAATCTTATCTCATTAACCAAGGGGTATTGATTGCTTTGTTTGAGCATCTGATAGGTTTCAGAATGCTTGAACAACCAAGTGTCATCCCAGACAGCCAGTCTTGTAGAATTTGGTGTTCTGTGTAGCTCACCATCCCTTCCAGCACCATCCTAGAGTTTCCCTTTGGGAGGACAAAGTTGGTCTTTTTTTTTTGAGATTTTATTTATTTATTTGACAGAGAGAGAGACAGTGAGAGAGGGAACACAAGCAGGGAGAGTGGGAGAGGGAGAAGCAGAATTCCCGCAGAGCAGGGCCCTGATGCGGGGCTCGATCCCAGGACCCCAGGATCATGACCCGAGCTGAGGGCACATGCTTAACGACTGAGCCACCCAGGCGCCCCAAAGTTGGTCATATCTTAATGACATCACTTAACACTTAGTGGCTGCTTACTGCATGCCAGGCTGAGCCCTTGACAGTCATCATCTCATTTAATTTTCACACTATCCAAATGAAGAGGAATCTGGGGTTCAGAGAGATTAGGGGATTTGACAGAGGGTTCACAGCTGCTGTAACATCAGAGCTAGACTTAAAGCAATGTCTGGCGCTAGGGCGGTGGCCCTCAGCCATACTTTCACGTTAGAATCACCTGAAGAACTTGTAAAACTCCTAATGCCTAGGCTCTACCCCAGAACAATTAAATCAGAATCTCTGGGGGTGCAATCCAGTATTTTTTAAAGCTCCCTGGTGATTCTAACATGCAACAAAGGCTGGGAACCATGCTCCAACTTCTGGCCCTTAACCACGATGTAACAATGAAAGATGGTGAGCACAGCACACCAAGTTCACCTGGAACTGAGTGGTTTGCTTCTTTTTGGGTCCTCACGCTGATTATGACCCCACTCCCTCTCATCCTGTGATTTAGCATTGTTACGCAGGTATAAACTTTCAGGGAGAACTTGTCCTTTTAGAGAATATAGTGTCCCTGAGTTGAATGGGTGTATTCAAAGGATCTTTCCTTCCCTCCTTCCTCTAACATTTACCGGATGTAAATTCAGTACCATGCATTAGGCACTGGCTATCCAAAAGTGAACAAGTCTGGCTATGCTCCCAGGGAGCTGATACTGCCCTGAAAGGGGGAAGGAAGCTCGGGGGGACAAAGGACACACAGAGGAGTCAGCACAGTCTCCCTGGAGGAGATGCCAGCTGAGTGAACTGATGGTTAGAGATTAGCCAGGCGAGGCCGGGGAGAGGAGCACTGTAGGCTGGGGGACTATGTAAGCAAAGACAGAGGGTACAAGATGGCAGAAGCATGAGGTAGACTCTCCACACTCCCAGATGGTAGAAAATCACACGGGAGGCAAAGAACGAAGAGTAGTGAGCCAGAGGAGGAAGACGAATGACCTTGAAAGCATGTTGGGGAGCTTGCACTTTGTCCTGCAGGAGCCAGTAGGTCACTGAAGTGTTTCAAACAGGAGATGTGATCAAGAGTCAATGTTTAAGGTGGTAATGGAGGAAGAGAAACCCAGGGAGATAATATGGAGGAGAGAAAAGGCAGCAAATATGCCTTACATCTTTCTACTCTATCTTCCGTTGGAATGGAAATACCCCAATGAGTGTAGCTGCAAGAATAGGGCTGTTAACCTGACCAGCTTATTGAACAGATCGGTAAACACTGACTTGATAGTAGCTGGTAACAACAGGCTCCATTCTTTCTTGGCCAAGCAATCTTCTTATAATTTGAGAAAGAAAATGCTTGTCAGCCTAGGGAGAGGTTTTCATACGTGGCTCTAGGGATCCATGAACCCTCTGAAATTGTGTGCAAAATTCTGTGCATTTTCCGGGGAGAGGGTCTGTAGCTTTCATCATATTTTCAAAAGCATTCAGGACCCACAAACCAAGTAGCTGAAGATGAAAATACAAAAGTTTAGATAAAGATGGTCTATTCTTTTGGCTGACCTGGAGAAAGGCCCAAATGGATTCTCCCAAATATTTTAAAGGTGAAATTTTAGGTGCCAGACCCTTGCATTGCCTGCAGTAAGTATACACATAAGCTCATACGTACTCATCTCTGATGTAAAACATTTGAAGGACATTTTTCTAGGCAAGGTGTGTAAGCCTGATTCTTGACTCTACAGCTTTAGAACTGAAAAAGACAAGCTGACTAGAACAAAGGGATGAACGTTGCCCTGAGGGGATTCCTGTTAGGAGCGGCAGCTGTTGAGATGATTGGTTTTGCATATGCAGGAGCCAAGGTCTGAGAGCCCTGCTGGCCCTGAGGTCTGCATGGCCTGCCGAGAAGAGGCCAGGGTACCATCCTCGCCTAGGCTTTTGTTGTTGTAACTCTGGACACATACAAGCAAATATGTGCTCCCCACCTTGCCTTGATTCATGTTGACAGAGTTACTTGGTGAAGCAGGTGGGTAAGAATGACTCTCCCAGCAGGAAAAGTCTGCCTCTGCTGCTTCATGACCAGCTCTCCTGTGATAATGAGCTTCACCCTGTGCCACCTCTAAAGCTGCTGTCCCCTTTGGAAGCAGCCACATTAAAGAGGTTAATGCTTTCTCAGTAAGTGCTGTAGGGGTGGAAGGTGGTGTCCTGTGTGTGTGTGTGTTTACAACTAGAGTCTGGCAGATAGTTATTAATAGGTGATGGTACCCACTAATTAATCTAATTAATTTTTTTCCTCTCCAACAACCACAAATACATTGCCAATGGTTTGAGTTTCATCTGGGCTGTAGTTTCTTCCTTTGCAAAAGGAGGATGTTGCAAGAATACAAAAATGTCACTCTGAGGTTTACAGCCAGATGTTAACAAAAAGATCTTAGGTACTCCTCACCCCTGCTCAGGGGGGCTCTGCCTTTATCACTTTTTTGTATTGGGTTTCGACAAGGTATCATTTGATAGAAGGGTCCACTGAAAATTAGAAAGATTTCAAAACGTAAAGTATGAAAACTATTGGTTCAGACACAAAGTGTGATAAAGGGTGGGTTAACCTGGGAGCTACCTGGGAAGTCTATCTCTGAGTTACTGAAATGGTGCCAGATAACTCAGGTTTCCATACCCAGGTCCTTACATGGCTGGGAAAAAGTAACTTGATTCCAGTCCCTTTGCAATGGAAGGCAGCCCACGTTGAGAAACTTAAAAACAATCCTCCCTGGCTGCCCTTTCTCTGATAAGTACTTTGGTCTGTGCACACAAGGTTTCAGTCCGTGGAAAGGTGGCAGGCAGATGAAATTTAGAAACCAAATATGCATGTCAAGGTGTTGTTTACCACATAAGAGAGATTTATTTTATCATTGAATCAATTTTAAAACCCTAATATGGTTCCCAAGAAAACGTCTGATTTAGAAAAAGGCTAGAAGAAAGCTGGAGAAAAATACTATTGAAAAGTGAGAACCATTTGACTGCGTTCTTTCCAGAATTTAAACTCTGCTTTGGCTGGTAAGAATGGATTAGTATGGGTACCTGTGTTGTTAATAGATGTTTGGTTCTACTCCCAACCCCACTAAATAACTGGAATGTAGAAAAAATATTTAAAGACTATTGGTTTGAAGAGACATCCAATTATTAGTCTGCTGAAGGAGCCCATATGTCGAGGCCTGGCTCCGCCTAGGAAATAAGGACTTAGTCTTTGCTCCTGTTTACCAACTCTTCACAATTGGGCTTCAAATTCCATCTCAAGCTTTTTCCACCCTCATTTCTCCCATGAACAGCTATGGATTACTACCTGTTCCCTAAACCCACCAGATGCATTCACTACTTCCCAGCCTTCCCATGTTCCATTTGTTTTATCGGGAATACCCATATATCTTAACTGAAAAACTCTACAACACTCTTCAAAATGCAGCTCGAGTATCACCTGTTATGCGAAGCCTTCTGTAGCACACTCAGTCATGTACTCCTGCATATAGTCCTCATCACATGGCAACATGATTCTTTCAGTGATTTTTTTCTTTACTGAACCATGAACTCCCTGAGGTTTGTGGTTATGTTTTGTTTGTCCATAAATCTCCAGGGTGTATCACAGGGCTATGCATATAGTAGGTGTTCAATGAACAGTTTTTAAAATAAATGAATGACTTGATGACTTTTAAGGTCCCCAATAGCTCTAAAATTGTATTTCCTATGACTTAGCAATGGAGACAAAAATTTCAGAATTCTGCAAGACCATCAAACAGCCTATTTTATAGACTATTGTCTGGGAATCAAAATAAAAGTATCCAGATTGGTCACCATCTCCTGGAGCTAGTTCATTTATATTTGGCACTACCCAAGCAACTCTGTCAGTTTCCTTCTTTAGAATCCAGTTATATGCTGCGAAGTCAGAAGCCTTAGCCCTCTCATCCACAGGCATAGAATGGAGGAAACAAGGTCTGGGATCATCAGCTGTCTTTAATTTTGGGAGCACATGGGGGCTCACTGAGATTCAGCTGATAAAGCTCCATGTGATGATTTCAGCTTGAAGGAACTGGATAGTTAAAAAGGAAAAGGAGAAAACGGGTATGTTTGTGCTTCTGTTGCTGTGTACTGCAACCGATACTCTGATTTTCTTTTTTTTCTTACCTTCTTCCCTCAACCTTTCTCTTCTTGTTGCTTCTCAGTTTGGCTTCTATGATAATGTGTTTATTCATGAATGCTCTTATGTGTGGGAAAAATAAGTTGGCTTTCAAAAGAGTTCTTCTAAACTAGAGAAGCTAAGTCGAGGTGCTGCAATGAGGAGTAGTCGATATTTAAATTCAATTCCCCAGGTATTAGATTCTAGAGAATCATGCAGAAATACAAATGCCAAGCCTTCATTCTTGTTTTTTTTATTTTTATTTATTTATTTATTTATTTATTTATTTATTTATTTATTTATTT